>NC_057814.1:488191359-488220165 GCF_018294505.1 Triticum aestivum | reverse complement strand
CGTAGGAGGTCCGTTTCATCAATTTTGCGGTACGCCACACCCCTCCCGATCAATAGGACCCCCGTTTCGACCGTAGGAGGTCCGTTTCGTCCGTTTTGCGGTACGCCACACCCCTCCCGATCAACAGGACCCCTGTTTCGACCGTAGGAGGTTAGTTTCCTCCGTTTTGCGGTATGCCACACCCCTCCCGATCAAAAGGACCCCGTTCCGAACGTAGAAGGTTCGTTTCCTCCGTTGTGCGGTACGCCAGGCCTCGTTTCCATCGCCAGTTCTGTCCAAGCCCTCCCGATGAACACGACCACGCATTCCGTTCCGACCCAGCCGGTTGGCTCCCACGCGTTCCGTTTCCTCTCGATGAACACGACGCATTCCGTTGCCTCCCCATGAACACGACGCATTCCGTTGCCTCCCCATGAACACGATGATGACGTTGTTTCTCCGTTCCGACCCAGCCATGTCAACGAGCCCTCACCGTATCTATGCGCGAGTAGGCGTTCGAGACCCCGCCTGTATGTACACATACGTGGCCGTATTTTCTTTCTTGCACCCTGGCCGATGTACGTACGTGTACATGCTACGTGCGCGCCTCTACTACGACATGTGCGCGCCTCTACATCCAACAGTATATATGTACGTACACGTTCGCGACCAAAATGACAACGCTACGTACGCTTCGACCAGGTGGGTCCCGACTGTCAGGCACTTCCTTGCGTGCGAAGATGTAGCTGGTGGGTCCCAACAGTCAGGGGGGCGAATCGTTTTTTTTTCGGACGCACTTCCTTGCGTGCGAAGGTGTAGCTGGTGGGTCCCAGCTGTCAGGGGGGAAACTTTTTTCGCGAAATACGGTGGCCCGTCCGGTGGGTCCCCGCTGTCAGGTGGATGAATAATTATTTTGCGCGTAATAAGGAGGCACTTCCTTGCTGCGGCCGTGGACCCAGCTGTCAGCGTCTCCACGCACAGTACTCTTCCGATGGAAGTCGGTCGTTGACCACATTGACCACGCCGCGCCGAGAGCACCACCGCGGTGGACGACGGCGAGGCCTAGGAAGGGGACGACACGGAGGCAGGGAAGACTCGGCAGTTGTTTCCCACACGGAGGGGAGTACGACTGTACGAGGGTTTACTGGTTCGTCTGCCATCGCCGGAGAATAATAGCATGGTGTGGGTGAGTAGAGGGATGGCTAGGCCAGCGATGGGAGTACGGTGGGGCGGTGAGGCCTGCGCGGCAGCACAGCCGGCCACGGGGAGGAGGGAGCAGACAGTCCCGCCGGCGCTTGTTTGAGCGGCTGGAGCAGGAAGAGCAGAGATTGAAGAAGCACGACGGCCGTTGGATGGACATCCAACAGTCAGTGCTTGTGCGTCAACCTTTTTTTTAGGAAAGCCTCAAATCTTTGGAAAACAGCGTACAGCCCATCTGCCATTATTTCTAATAATTTACAGCCCATTTGCTAATTCTTAAGGTTTTTTTTGGAGCCCATATTCTTTTTGTTAGCATTACAGCCCATATTGTGGCCACGGTTAAAAAATTATACGAAATTTTGCATATTTCGATGCGGTCCGAACTGTTTTTAATCCCGAAATTTCAACTCACATTCAAACTGATTTTAAAAATAAATGTATATCAATATAAAATCCAACAAATTCTCCACGCATAAAAATTAATGTAATTTAAAATCTTGAAATGAAAAAAAAAATATTTGAAACTAATTGTCGGTTTGATGTGTTTTAAAAATGTACAGCCCATTTCTCATTACTGATGGGCCATTTTCTCGGCCAGCCGAATGAAAGCTCTCCTCGTCTTGAAAGATTTGCAGCCCAATAGGCCTGACAAAGCGACTTACTTGGCAAATCACAAAAAAACTGGGCTGTGGCCGTGAACCCAGCTGTCAGCCTCTCCACGTACAGTACTCTTCCGATGGAAGTCATTCCTTGACCACGTTGACCACGCCGCGCGAAGAGCACCATGGCGGTGGACGACGGCGAGGCCTAGGAAGGGGACGACGCGGAGCCGGGGAAGACGCGGCAGTGGAAGCCCGCGCGGAGAGGAGTACGAGGGTTCACTGGTTCGGCTGCGGTGTGAGGCTGTCGTCGCCGCAGGGCCTGGCCAGCGGTGGGAATAGTAGGGGGCGGTGAGGCCTCTGCGGCAGCACAGCCGGACACGGGAGGCAGGAGCATGTGGCACGACCGGCGCTGCTTTGGGCGGCTGGAGCAAGAAGACCAGAGGTTGAAGAAGCACTACGGCCGTTGGATGGACATCGTACGGTCACTAGAGCTAGAATCGTTCATATTGACTAAGTTGACAAAGCACTTCGTCCCCGTCAACTTAGTAGGCCCACAAGTCAGCCTCCCACCAAGGTGGGTCCCAGCTAGCCGGGGGAGTATTCATTTTTTTGTGCGTAATAAGGAGGCACTTCCGGTGGGTCCGAGCTGACAGCGGGGGGAACATTTTTTTCGCGAAATACGGTGGCCCGTCCGGTGGGTCCCAGCAGTCAGGGGGAAACGATTTTTTCGCAAAATACTGGTGGCCCGTCCGGTGGGTCCCTGCTGTCAGGTGGAGGAATAATTATTTTGCGTGTAATAAGGAGGCACTTCCTTGCGGCCGCCGTGCACCCAGCTGTCAGCCTCTCCACGTACAGTACTCTTCCGATGGAAGTCGGTCGTTGACCATGTTGACCACGCCGCGCCGAGAGCACCAGGGCGGTGGACGACGGCGAGGCCTAGGAAGGGGACGACGCGGAGCCGGGGAAGACGCAGCAGTGGAAGCCCGCGCGGAGAGGAGTACGAGGGTTCACTGGTTCGGCTGCGGTGTGAGGCTGCCGTCGCCGCAGAATAACAGGGGGTGTGGGTGAGTGGAGGGATGGCCTGGCCAGCGGTGGGAGTAGTATGGGGGCGGTGAGGCCTCCGCGGAAGCACAGCCGGCCACGGGAGGCAGGAGCAGGCGGCACGACCGGCGCTGCTTTGGGCGGCTGGACCAAGAAGACCAGAGGTTGAAGAAGCACTACGGCGGTTGGATGGACATCGTACGGTCACTGAAGCTAGAATCGTTTATATTGACTAAGTTGACAAAGCCCTTGGTATGCTCCAACTTAGTAGGCCCACAGGTCAGCCTCCGAAATGGTGCGCCCCAGATGTCAGGGGGAGGAATCATTTTTTGGGCGGCCGAAGCTAAGAATATCCGAGATTGAAGAAGAAGCACGACATCTGTTGGATAGACATCCAACGGCCACTGCTGCTAGAACCGTGTGTTCACTATAATAAGTTGACAAAGCCTTGCATACGCGTCAACTTATTTTTTTAGGGGACGCGTCACTTAGTAGGCCCACAAGTCTGTGGCAGAGAACTTATAGCCCATTTGCGTTTTGTAAGAATGTACAGCCCATTTTTGAATTCTAATGGAATTTACAACAGCCCATTTACAGTTTGTTAAAAGTACAACCCATTTTCTAGCTAGGACAACGATTAATAATTTCAACCAACCGTTGAAGACAGAATTCAATAAAATTTCCCACATTTTGATGGTATCCAAAATATTTTTATCCTGAAATTTCTAGTCAGATTAAATATAAATTTGTATTACGTAAAAATCCAACGAAACATTGCGCGCGCAACAATGAAAATTTAAGATTTTCAGAATCCATAAATAATATTTTATAAACTAATTTCGTGTTTCGTGCATTTTTTGTAGTTACTGCACAGTTTTTATAATTACATCCCATTTATTATTTTTTAAAGCCCATTTTCCTGTTAAGCCTAATGCATCCCTCCTAGGAAAGATTTGCAGCCCAGCGGGGCGGAGAATAACAAGTTGACCTTGCCTGGGTATTCCTCAAAAAGACGTATAGCTGGGCTAGCCATTTTCATCTTGAAAAAATTAGTATCTGGGCTAGATATCTGGCCTGGGCTAGACGGGCCACAGCCCGCCCAGTTAATACCCTGCTCTCCTCTGAACAACAACGAAATCATCGCCAAGAAAAACTCTGCGGTGCTCACGCCTCAAAAACACAAATACTGCTCGAGCTGCTTGGTCCCAGCTGTCAGCCGCACCTTGTGCAATTCTCTCGTTTATATTGACTACATAGGTTGACAATGGTGTGGGACCGTGATGTCAGGAAACCAGGAGAAAGCAAAAAAAATATAGTTGTACATAATAAGGAGGCACTTGCGTACGTACGGCTATGGCCCTAGTGGGTCCCTAGTGTCATCCAGTCAAAACAAAGTCATCTCCTGAATCCTCATGTTCGTTGACGATGTTAACAATGCTCGGCGCCACGGCGAGCGCAACAACTCGAAGGACAACGGAGAGGGCCTCGCGGACCCTACGGATGGTCTGATACAGTGCCCGCTGCTCATTCAGGAAGCCAGGATCATCGGACACCTATGAGCACCTTTGAGAAACTGAGACGGCATGAAACGGTAAGGCCGCGCTTGGGAGCTCTGGTTTATTTCAAACCTGTATTAACATACAAGTGTAATTTACTCGTCATCGGAAACAACGCGTAAAATACAGGCGTAATGAAACCGAGGGCCCGAGGTCTGTAAGTAAAACCGGCGGGTTACGCGTGTAATTTGAGAGACCAGTGTATATTTTACGAGCACTGCTATATGGACGACATTACCAGACGATACATGCACGACGTGTGTATCATGCCATCCATGGGCAAGGCTGAAACAGCAGCTAACGGCTGGATTAGCAATCGTCCGACTGTCGTTCAGCGTTTTTATCGTGTGTGAAGTACTTCCGATATTTTACTAGTCGAAATCGACCAACCAAGCGCCTTCGCCCGAGACCATCTGCTTTAATTTACAAGCGTCAGTTTTACAAGCGGTTTTGGTTGGAAAACGACGATCCAATCACGGCCTAATATCATGAGTTGGTCGGAAGATCATATGGTTTCACGTCTAACCTACCCGACTTGTCGTATAGGCTATGAATGAAACATCAGACGATGAACTTCTTAAGCACGGAAACAACAGAAGAGGATGATCTTCTTAACAAGCAAATCACTAGCATTAGATCGACATGCAAAACAATACGAAGCATTATTCTCAAGAGGCACGGTGAACAGCTCGTGATGCCGCATGCCACAACATTCCAAGCTCAACTTTGCAATCAAACACAAGGCCTGGCATTACATAGACAATATTCAGAACAAACTCTTAACACAAGAATATCTCAGCAGAGTAACTATTTACTTCTAAACTGAACACAGGAATAGGAAAAAACACTCGACGCTGCTCACAGCAAGGGCATCCCACTCAAAAATATCAAATGCATGTCTTTTGGCTAACATCAATGAGCAAATTTTGACAAGGTTTTCCAATTCCAATATATTAAACTAACGTCTTCTTGCTAACATCAATGATTAAACTTTGACAAGCTTTTCCCATTCAAAATATGTAATGCCTATGATCATGGAGTCCTGTCGTAGCTTCTTGTACTTGTTTGGGCACTTTTTGCCCAGGGCACTCCACGTGTTGTTAAATTGCCAATGGTCTCTGCAGACTAGTCATGTCACCGGTGTCTAATAATACTCTGTAAAGCTTCTCGGTCATTCCTTCTGTAATGTAGTGCAAACAATGACTGCTTCTTTCTGCAAAGTGGAACGACCAACTGGACCCAATAATGCAGCAGTTTGCCTTGGACACATTGGCTCCTTTTGTGCAGTTCAACTAAAATCAAAGTCGGAATAAAAGCGAGCTTTAATTTTGATATCCCTGTAAGCAACAATAGGTATAAGGGAAACAATTACTAAGAAATAACGGTTGATGACTTGTACTCGCAGAAGAAAAGCATCTACTGATCTACTTTATCTTAATGGGAAACAAAGCAGGAGAGTAGCAATTCTCCATCAGTGTGATTCATTCATATTGACTGAGACATTATCTTAACAATGCCTTGTTTCAACATGTATAAAGAACGACAAAGCAGAAAAGTACCATTCCTAAAACAATGCAACTGATTCATTTTAACAGAGACATTATCTTAACAGTACCTTGGTTAAACATGTAGAAAGAACTACAAAGCAGGATAATACCATTCCTAACAAGTGTTGCAGTTTTGAACTAAGATTCAGTAGTTAAGTAATTCTGAGAGTGGCATTGCTTAATTTTACCAGCGGCATTAGATTAACGAAAAGCATAAACAGTTCCAGGGGAGAGTGGGCGCAACAACAGTATGTGCTTCCATCTACTTATAAAGGGGGTGATGTAGAGTTTGTTGTAACAAAGCAACAAGCATCATGTCTGGGTTGGTCCCATTTTTGTTCACTACTTAATGGGAATAGACAGCAATACAATAGCTTCAGTTCAACATTTATTTAAAACGGTACCAATACAAGTAGCACAACATCTCAAAGCACACTGCACAATCATGTGGATGAAGGCCTGTACTGACCTTTCATGAGACCGACAAAGGTAAAATACGAATCTCGATCTCCTTTTGTGCAGTTCCACCAAAATTAAGCAAAGTCACTGGTGTGACATTCAAGTTGAACTGCACAAAACACTCTTAAAACATAAGTGTTTCGAGTAGCGAAGCAAAATGTCGCGATAGCAACAAGTTGAATCGATAGCCCTGTTTTAACAGAGGCAAAAAAGGAAACAATTACTTGCCAATAAAGGAGGATGAAACAAACGGTGACAGAAAGAAGCATCTAACTTATCTTGGATGGAAAACAAAGTAGGACAGTAGCATTACTAAAACGGTTGCATTGATTCATATTAACAGAGACATTCTCTTGAAACAACATTCGTTAAAAAATGTAATTTACTTTTAACAGTGGCATTGCTTCAATTTTCCGGCGGCATTCTTAGATTAACAACAGCAAAATAGCTGTATGGGACATGCCAGCACCATGTGCGTCCACACGTATAAATGGGTGATGCAGAGTATGTAGCCAAGCAGCATATATGCGCTGGTCCCATATTTGTTCTCTTTGAACCTTCTTCCTTTGTGAGGGCAGCAAATCTAGTCCTGCACAAACTACTCGACCCCCTAGTTTCTTTCCCTTTTCAACAAAGAGATCGGTTCCTTACAGATGTGTGTACTGGGTTACCCCCTTTTTCCCTTTTCGACCTACAAAGCGGCTGGATAGCCAGTCTATACTACTTTCCGCCCCTCCTTTCCTCATTGAACCACGTCCTAGATTCTTGCTCCAGCCCACTGCACCCTTCTTTCCTCTTTGAACCAAGACCTAGATTTGACTACAGATCGAAAAAGATCCACATGCAGCTAGAGCAACGACGGTTTCAAAGAAACTTTTACCTTAGGGTCGTCGGGATGTGGCAAGGCGTGCGGCGGGAGGCCGGATCTGCCCACACTACGTACGGCAGCGAGGAAGAAGGGGTCGATGGCCCTCCCGCACAGGCGCTCGGTGAAAGAGAACAGCGCAGCCCCCAGTGGATTGCCTCCCTCGCCGAAGGCGATAGAGTGAACGCTGCACCTCCTCCCCTTCCCGGTGCGACAGGATACGGACGCCTCCTTCACCAGCTGTGAGGGGGAAGAGAGAGACAAGAGGCCAATGCAGTCTTGTTTAGATCTGGTGAAGAGAGGGTGAGAGACTGTGAATATAGCAAACCCTAGCAAATGAACGCTGAGCCTCCAGCGTGTAACATATATGTAGTGCGGCGAGCGTGTGGAGAGTGCAAACCCTAGCGAACAAGCGTTGAGGCTCCCGCTTATATATATACTATTGTAGTATGGACTGAGCTCCGGTGCCTTCACTGCACCTGCTTTTGGCTGTATGACAGGTGAGCCAGCCACATTTTGGGCCCACCTGTCATAAATCCAAAGGCAGATGCACTAAGTCAATGAACCTGCGTCCATATAGTACTCTCGTGTATACGACTAATATATAGTGGAGTGGTTTTCTTATTCTCTCCATAACAATCGTTTTAAATTGTGTAAGTACAAAACGAAACTCTTTATTTAATGTACAGTAAAGAAAACTAGTACTACTTCCGATGAACTAACAATCCACGCCCACGCGTCCTGGTCGCACTTCCTATCCTTCACGTGTGGTACACTACCCTCCCTTAAGTGAACAACCACACATGCGCCAAATTATCGGAAACGTGTGAGAGTGTGTACAAATAAAGAATTTTAATTTCAATTATCGGAAAGGTTTGAGAGTATTACAAAGTTTGACTTCAGTCAAATCTAATATGCGGAGTAAATAAAAATGGAGGGCTACTACGTCCATCCGGGTTTTTAGTCCACACCATTTTTTAAATCAAAGTTAATAGCTGGACAAATAAAATTACAGGGGAGCTGGAGACAAAGTTGTGAGAAGGCTTAGAAATCAATACAAAACTTATGCTCTTAGTACCAACGTCGATTCTTCTTCGAGGAAACATTTGGTTCATAGCCAATTGTGTGATAAAATTGCACCAACGTGAAAGACGACTGCGTCTCCAACGCAACCAAGGTGAACTGGCGAAGGATATCATCTTTGTGCGTAACAAGCAAAGAGCACTGATGGAAGACAGGTTGTTTTTCATTAAAAATCGATCAGCTTCACCAGCCGACGTAACCATGAGGCGCAACCATGAGCATCGATAGGTCATCGTGGTGATGCATCATCCATTTGGCATCAAGTTTGGGTGAGGCACCTATGAAGTTCGACAAATCCTCATTGTGGTATGTTTCTTCTCAGTAATCAAGCTCGAGGAAGGAAGAACCACATGGCAGAGGACAGTGAGGCGGAATAGCAATGGCCATCCAATTTTGTGCAGTTCCACTAAAATTGAGGAAGACATGCCCGGGTATGGAGACACGCATCGCTGTTTCCAAAAATATAAAAAAGGGTTAGCAACGACATCTCAGTTGTCAATAAGAATTAATGAAAAGTACACCAACAAACAGAAGCATCATAATTATCTTGATGGGAACTAAACCAGGATACCCGAGAAAAAAGCATTTCTTCATTTAACCAGTGATAGTACTACCACCATATGGACAATGACCGCACAACCACCATGTACTTTTTGTTGAAACAACATGTATACGTCCACCGAGGCATAAATCAGGACAACTTTTCGAGTGGCATTTCCTCTATAATAGTATACGAACCCTAGCTACTATGCATGGGGAGCTGGGGAGTAGTCGCATAGAAGAAAACCCGCACGCAGCGACCTGGGGAGCTGGACCAGCACAAGAAGTTATACCTCAGGTGGGCGAGATGTCGTTTAGGTGGGCGGGCGGGATCTGCCCACACGACGGCAGCAAACAAGGGCGCGGAGGATCTTCGTCCGCGCCAGCGCCGGCTCCGAGAGGACGGTGCGCATCGGCTTCCTCCGTCGCCGACGGCGACAACGTCAACGCTGCACCTCCTCACCTCCCGCAGCGGACGGGATTCGGCCGGATCTGTGACCACCGGTGAGGAGAGAGATAGAGTGGACACTGTCATCTTGTTTTGATATGGAGAGGGTGAGAGAGCGAGACGCGAGAAACTCTATCAAACAAGAGGCTATAATGGAGTAAAAAAATCTCTCCACAGCAGTGGTTTTAAATAGAATACGCGCGTTCCCGGAAAAAAGAAACGAAAACTGGCGGACAATTTTTCTAACGTACCAAGAAAGAAAACTCGATCAAAAACACGCCCCCGCTTCCAGGTCGCGAGAGTCGTCGCGCACACACACATAGACATAGACATGCATATCCGTGTTTACGTAAAATTCCATTTCCATCTCCATCTCCAATCATATTTGTCCAACTGGCACATTATTTACATTGTTAATTATATATGCAGCAATATTAACGTACAGCATCTCTTGTTTGCGCACGTCCGGACCGTTGCCACGGCCGGTCCTGACCAACCCGAACCCTCTTCATCACCCGCGTGTGCTTCCCGCCCGAAACGGTCAGTGTCGCATTCATGCCCGGCCAGAGCGGACGCGACCTCTCACTGGCGCCGGCATTGAAGCGGCGCGCCGGCCGAGAGAGCGTCGCCCGCGTCGCTTCCGGGTGCACGCGGCTGCTCCGCGTTCAAAGGTCGCAATAGCTGGCTACAACATGCATGTAAAAAGTTCTTGGGAGTCCGTGCTACAGCTAGCTGTCCTCCCCCAACTCGTCAATCTCTTCCAGTAGTGCTAGTACTCCATGGCACGATCCATCGACAAGCAGGCGGGAAAGTTATCGTATACTCGGTTTGCGGTGAGTGGCATGCCGAGCGACCGTGTGGGGTCGAGCCGTGGAGGAGGGTGAGACACGAACATGACAGACGTGATTTAAACATTGGTTTTGCTCGATGGCACGATCCAACGAAATGAAACGTTGGTTTCTCTCCGTTTCCATTTTTTCTCCGGAAAAACGGAAACTTTCCACTCCATTTTCATTCCTATTCCAAGGTTGCCCCGTTACAACATACCATCAAATACAAAGGAAAACTAACACGCATGCTGATGCATCTCAATGATTCACAGATCATAGCCAATATTTACTTCACAACTAAAGAAAAAAGTTGTGAGAGCGTGCACGAAAGAAAAACTACTGATGGGGTCACTACGACTTAAACCCTAAACCCTAAACATGATTTAATTTCCTGGCCAGGTAGAACCTGTCGAAGGAAAGACGGCTGGCACCCTCGGATCATACGATGCTTTTGTGCAGTTCCACTAAAATCGACCTGAGCATCCCTGATGGCAAAGATATTGAAGAAGTGTTATTAGAATAATAGTACTGGCACTAGTTCATGAGACATAAACTCATCACAAGTAGAAGCCGGTAAAAGTAGAGAAAGATCGACATGGAGATGGAGCTACGGTAGTGGAGCAAGCCGGCTCCAAAAGGAAGATGGACTACCTGGGACGTCGGGCTGTAGCTAAAAGGGTGGTTGGGACGCGGCATCGGCCCATACCGTGGTGACCCCCGATTGGGACGCACCGACTATGGGTTTTCTCCCTCGCCGATGTCGACCGCATCTACGCAGAACATTGTTCCCTTCCCCTAGCTGCGGGATCAGGCCCGTCGTTCTATGCTTGTGAAGAGAGCAACCTAAGCAAGCAGGCTTGTAGCTTAGGCTCCTGCTAGTGTATATATAGTGGTTTTCTTTTTCTCTCCATATCAACCATTTTATATTGCGTACGTGTCATTCAAGAGTGAAATGATGGTTGCTTCTTTCGACTAACTTACTGTGCAATTTGACTGCTCCTTAGTGGCCCCTACACGTACTCCCCCTACGTGTATGCAACAGTCACACGTACACATGGAGGCACAAACGCGCGCGACGCTCTAATGCATGCATGTCCGAGCACACGACGGAACACACACGGTCACGCTCAAGTGCTCAACCTACATGTGCATGCACACACATACTCAGTCAGGGTGAGCTAGTGACCGTATAAACACCGAAAAATATATATATTGAGCGCAATGAGTGTATTATGAAGTCCACTGACCGTATTTTTACAAATATACAGTGACAGACAGTGTATTTATCTTGTTTGAAATTAAGACAATATTAACCGGAGAGGAGGCAGTATGGACTAGCATTACTTTGCTGTGTCCCGTCAACTTGCCGAACGAGGAGAAGGTTGCAGGACGGGAGAAGCTTGCACGCGGTGGCTCACAGGACAAGGAGAAACTTTTGACTAATGCAAGCTCTCCCTCGCTCAGGCGGTGGACGTGCAACAGTTAATTCGGTGTCAGATTGCCAGAAGCATACACTATACTACTAGTGCTATTATTGTTCGACTTCCCGAATAGGCGAACAGCCAAGCGCAAAGTAAACAGGTCAGCAAACCTTGTGGCGCATCTTCGTGCGAACCGTGCTTGCTGCACTTTGAATGTGGCCGAGAGCTAGCTTGATGAAACCCCTTGCTTCCTACTTCTTTTTTTGCGGGGTACCTCGCTTCCTAGTGACCAGTGTCTTGGCTGATCGTCCTAAGAATGCTTATATATGAATAAAGCTCTCTCATTCACCCGCAAAAAAGATTAAGCCATATTAACCGGAAAGGAGGGAGTATGGACTAGCACTACTTTTTGGTGTGTCCCGTCAACTCGCAGAACGAGGAGAAGCTTGCAGGACAAGGTGAAGCTCGCTTACGCCTTTTGACTAATGCAACCTACCCTCGGTGGACATGCATCAGTCCATTCGGTGTCAGATTGTCAGAGGCATACGCTGTAGTACCCAACATGCGGAGTACCATCATTGTTCGACTTCACGAAGAGGCGAAGAGCCAAGCGCAGTAGTACGAGTAGTACTACTACTAGAACCGCATGGTGGAGTGTTTGTACTCTTATTTTTTATCTCTGATAAAGTACACGTTTATTCCGGAGAAGGGCGGAAAACGGCAGCCCAACATGTACTGAATGATATCGATCAACCAACCATGCTCGAATATATCTTGGCCTCCATGCGAGCCCGTCTGTGTGTTCTCGCTCCTCGTCTCTCTCAAGGAACGGCGGGTTGGCTCTTTGCCGTCAATTGAGATCGGTTTGCTCACACTCCTGTCCCACATGTCAGTGATATGCCAAGAGGAGGTGCAATGACCGACTGGCCATACGCGTACTTGGTTTTGCACCTTCATACTACTCCTCCCTCCGTCACAGTTTACAGGGCGTGCTTCATTATGATGCATTTCTCTCAATGCATTTCCACCACCAGAGAGACTTTAGACGCGTTTGGTTTAATGCTCAATTAACTAGGGCGTGGTAACCGCAATCAAGTCCACAATTTTCTCTCCATGTACTATACTACTACGGAGTGGAGTAAGTGCATGCATGTGTGTACCCGGGGTGGAAGCACTGCATGCATGTGTGTACGCATTATTCCCTCTAGTAATAGACGTCGTGCTATAACTACCAATGCTATTTTTCAGGCCGATCGCTAGTCGCCTTGGTCCCACATATTTTTTTCTTTTTTCTGAAGCGCGCTGTATAAACAGTGATGGATGGAGTAGTATGAGCGGATTCAAAGAAGAGCGTATTGATGGTTGCTTCTTCAGAGCAACTTACAGTGGGAAAGATGGGGCTTATGATTTGACTGCTCATTACTCACTATTAATGCGGCACAACGACCGGGCTAAGTCTCCCATGCGGTTGTGCACTACCCCCTCGGTTCTTAAATATACTCCGGAGTATTTGTCTTTCTAGATATTTCAACGAGTGACTACTCAAATATTTGTCTTTTTAGAGATTTCAAATGGACTGGCACATACGGATGTATATAGACATATTTTAGAGTGTAGATTCACTCATTTTGCTCCGTATGTAATCACTTGTTGAAATCTCTAGAAAGACGAATAGAATATTTAGGAACGGAGGGAGTACACATATGAAGCAAAATGAGTGAATCTACACTCTAAAATATGCCCGTTTGAAATTTGTAAAAAGACAAATATTTAGGAACGAAGGAGTATAATTTTGTGCATGGCACATGGACCCGGATGATGAAGAGGCTTCTGGCAATGCTATCAAGCTTCCACCATTTGTTTACATAATTAACATACTATACAAATAATTTTCCAGCGACATGAAATTGTACAATGGTGTGAGCTTTCAGCTTTTGTTTCGCGTGTCTTGCCATTGATGCTCTTTCGGAAACAATAAAAAACTAACTTCCTTGCTAATGCATGTCAATTATTAGCAGATCAGAGCTAATAATTACATCACAACTGAAGACAGAGTTGTGAGAAGGTGTTAAATTAAAATTGATCCATGCTTTCACTGGCAGCAACGTCCCCCCAGCTCTGTCTAAATCAACAAGGCATGTTGGGAAAAAAAGTAGCTGTCTGGAGCATGCAACATTCCGATCATTTTCTGCAGTTCCACTAAAATAGAGCTGAGCGTCCCTGTTCCAAAGATATTAAGTGTGATTACGATAATAGAGGACTGGTGATGAAACAATAAACACACAAATAGAAGCCGGTCACCTTTGTAGTCTCTCTTAAGACTAACTAGTTGGAGAAGATTAGGCTCGGAGTTGGATGAGGAGGATAGAGCAAAACCAATCTCCCTTTGTGCAGTCGCACTGAAATGTAGAGACGTTGCCCGTGTGACATTTTAGTACAACTGTACAAAACACTCTTAAGAAAAAAGTGATTTGTGCAGTTCACCAAAAGGTCGCAATAGCAACGAGTAGAAAGGAAACAATTACTGGCCAATAACAGTTGATGACACATGCGACGACAAAAAAGAAGCATATTCCTTGTCCTAAGGGAAGATAACAACACGGTTGTGTTTGTCTAAAACGGTGTGAGGACGAGAATGCAATATGGAAAGTACGCCGGACGAGCTACGTTTTGGGCAAAGAACTATGGAAGATCCACATGCAGCGACGTGGGAAGACGGGCAGTGGAGCAAGGCCGGAGGGGATACCTGGAGGTTGTCGGGATGTAACTAGGTGAGCGGCGGCGGGCGGAATCTGCGAGCAGGTGGCGTAGGCCCTGCCGCACCGGAGCTTGGTCAGAGAGAACGGCGTGTACCGCAGATCGGGACGTGCTGCCTCGGCGCCGTCAAACGGAGAAACGATGCACTTCCTCCCTTTCCCCCGGCGGACGAGATGCGGCCGGATCAGTGACCAATGGTGAGAGAGAGAGAGGCCACCGCACTCCCTTTCCCCCGGCGGACGGGATGCGGCCGGATCAATGACCAACGGTGAGAGAGAGAGGCCACCGCACTCCCTTTCCCCCGGCGGACGGGATGCGGCCGGATCAGTGGCCAACGGTGAGAGAGAGAGAGGCCACCGCAGCCTTGTGTGAGATACTCTGAAGAGCGACAAACCAGGCAGGCAGGCTCCATTGTATATAGTGAGCGGACTACCTTTTTCTCCATAAAATCGTTTTATATTCTGTGTACGTGCCATTGAGCGTTATAACTTTATTTAAAAATAACGCGGCAACGCGTCAAGTCGAACTTTGTTTCGTGCACGCGTGGTACACGACCTCCCTAGGTAAACAACCGCTACATGCGTTCAAATTAGCACGTGGGCTGCCATTTCGTAAAGAAATGAGCTCCACCGTGTACCCGCGCGTGTGTGGCTGGGCACGAAGCGTGAGTACATGCACAGTGCACCTATTCTCTTCTTGTATACGTACACCACCTACGTGGGGTTGTGTGAGAGAGATACAAACCTAGAGAGATATAGTGTGTGGGTTCTTGAGAGTTTTCTTTGGGGGGGGGGGTCAATCAAAAAATGTAACATATGCAATGTGTGTGAAATAGAGTCCTGGATATAACATATATATAGAGGGGGCGATCCACGAGAACAGAGTGGAGGTATCATCGGCTTGAGGTGTCCATAGAATCGAAGAGAGGGATGATGTGTGTGTGTGTGTGCGCGCGCGCGATCGATAAAGAGTGCCATCGAATCTGTGTGTGCCCACGTCAAAGATATAGAGTGGTTGGCCTACTGGAACGTGAGATGGGACATGTGCAGTTTGTCTCTGTGGCATGGATACCTACCTGCAGCGCTCTACTATCGGTGTGTGGTGGGGGAAGAGGGAGGCCCAATTAACTATAGAGGTACAATGGCTGGTATATGTGTGGAGGAGGAGAGAGGCCTACCTCATGTATTAAGGAGATCGATCTGCCTCATGTATTAAGGGAGATCGATCGGCATCCATGCATATGTGCAGGAGAGGAATAAGGTTGGGAGAGAGACAGGGCTAGAGTGTTCGAGGGGTGGTAGTGGAGTTGCTTCTAACAAATGGTGGGATAGGCTTGCTAGACAAACGGAGGGCACACCTGCAACATCAATAAGAGAGGAGATGGCTGCTTGTTGTCTGTGCACGTGCGTGTGAGAGACGGGTCAGGAGGCATGCACGAATGATGAGGGGGGGCGATGTGGATGTGGTAAGCAGACGTAACTACATAGGAAGATCAATTGCCCTTTGTTAGAGAAAGGAGAGACATAACTTGTGAGGTACGTCGATCGATGGGGGGTAGTTAAAGTCGATCTAGGTATATGTTGGGAGATCGATCGGTATACATGCATGTGTGTGTTAGAAGCAAATGAGGCACGAGGAGAAGGATAGAGAGAGAGGGATGCATGTAGGAGGTGGTACGAGAGGCATACTATATCGAGGGGGGAGGAGTGTGCGAGTACGAGAACGATGAAAAGAGTGGTGGGAGTGAGGCATGGATGGTGACGAGAGAAGAGGGGAAGCTTGTGTTTGTGCTAGGCACACCTGGCTAGAGAGGCATATCGATCGATGTGTGCCATAAAGAAGGAGCTGGGGGGCCTACACACACCGTGGGTGAACGACCTAAAGTGAAAAGACGAATTTGCGTGATGGAGCTAGAGAATGCTGAGGGAGGGTGAGAGGGATGCGGGCGTGTGCATGCACAAGAGAAAGTTAGCGCTAGCTACAAAGATAAGAGGGTTGTGTGGGTGTAAAAGACGAATAGAGATCATATATACTTCATTATAAAAAGCGAATTCGGATATTTGAAGAATTTATCATAGTGTTTCAAACCGACGCATGTGTGAATATATATAACGGTGATACACATGGTGTAGTTATGAACATGTTATACTACATTTAATATATTTTATCTCTACTCTTATAAAAAAACGGAGTTGTTGATGATGGTGTGCCTGCCATCCTGTGTTATAGGCCGTCCGATTTATATCTGGCGGATAGCAAGGAAACTATGATGGTTGAAGTTGGCAACAATCATGATTGTAGATTCTTATTGAAATATAGAAACGAAATCAAATTTAGTTCGAATTGCAGCGGTAGTATAGACATTTGGAATGCACTAAAATGTTGGTATGAGTAGGTTACATGCATTATACAGCAAGCAAAAAAATTTAATCGGATAACATGGATTCATACTCCCTCCTTCCATCTATATAGGGCGTAATGAGATTTTTAAGACCGCCTTTGACTATTGACAAGATTAATAGTACATGACATGCACAATGTGAAAATTATATCATTGAAAGAACCTTTCACAGACGAATTTAACGGTGTGCTTTGTGTAAGTTGCATGTCATATATCATTGCTCTAATATTTGGTCAAAGTTAGCATCGAAAAATGCATTAGGCCCTATATAGATGGAAGGAGGGAGTAGCTTTGAATAGCATTTGTATAGTAAAACGGGGCAAGACTCTCTCTTTGTGTGGTGTGAATAGTTTTATTTTTTTTGTTTTATTTTTGGTTGAGGGAAGTGCGAATTGATTTGGTACGTACAAGTACAATATTACTACACGTTAGGCTTGTCCCTAAAATTCAACCTGCGTCTTGTTATATCCCGAAAATTCAGATATCGTGCTCCCAAAACTGGCGCCTTCACAACCCGCGCCTTGCTATCCTGAAATTACAACGCGCGCGAAAACTCCCTCCAGCTGCCAAATCCCGACACGTGAAATCCCCCTTCTAACCCTGAGCCGAAAGGGCTGCTAGTTCAAATCGGTGGGGGTACTTTTGTAACACACCCTACATTTTGGACAAGCGTGTCCCTAAGTCATGCTTCACCCCCTCCCATCGCCCCCTTTTCGCCATTCGAAATCCCAGGCCGCCATAACCTCTCCGCTCCAGCCGGGAAACCCCACCCTCCTCCATCCGCCACGTCACCGCAGCCTAGCCGGAGCCTCTTCCCCGATGATGTCGTCCACCGCAACAGCTCGACGTCCCTCGTCCACCTCCCCGGATGAGGATCCGTCGTCCATCTCGCCGTCCCGCCGGTTCAGCCGCCCCGTCCTCCACCTCCAAGGAGCTGCTCCGACGATCGCCTCGTCTATCACGGCTGCTCCATCCCCACAGCGCCGCCTTAACCTGCTCCACCGAAACCGCAGCATCCTCACCGACTCCTCGGACAAAGTCGAGGCCTACTCGGCGCCACCAAAGAGGTTGTACACTCATCGCATCGCACCTTCTCCTTAACTCGACCTCCCGGCGCCGACGGTGCTCCATCCCGCGCCCCCATGGAGCAGCTACCTTAAAGCCGGCGCCGCGGGCGACATCTCCACGGAGGCTTTCCCCCAGTGCGAGGCCCCTTCGGCGGCGGCGTCCATACCAGCCGGATCTGCTGCTGCTGCTCCGGCTCTCGCTCGATCGCTCGCTCGCCCAGCTGCTGCTGCTGCTGCTCTCCCCCTCACTCGTGATGCTCCTTTGCTCTGATTAAGCCACACTTCAGTCGACTGAATCGACTTTTGGGTCAGTCGATTTTCAGGGGTTGGGGGGCTCGCCGGAGTTAAGGAAGAACCACCCGCAGCGGGGACGGGGGCTCGCCGGAGAGGTACCCCACTATCTATCTTAGGGTTCAGGGTGGGGGCGGGGGCCTAGAGGGCAGGCCGGGGCGGCGGTGGTGAGTTGTTTCGGGGCGGCGAGGCGGCGCTGGGGCCGGCGGTTCGGCCGGTGGTGGCTGGCGGCTCAGGGGGGTGCAGGTTGAAGATGAACTGCAGGCCCTCCCTAAACTACATGTCAAGTGCCTCTCTGCTACCATTGCGTTCAGTTTCGACAGTAGCATTCAGATTCCACAGTAAATTTCAATTTCGACAGTTAAGTTCAGAGTCAACAGTTTTTACCTCATCTGTTGTAGTCAGGTGGTTTTTGGTGATGTTAATTTTACATCCATTTTACATCATCTATTGGAGATGCTATTAGAATCCCACTTGAGATTGACGATGTCTGTCTTGTGCTGCTTCAGCCTTGACGTCTTACGGCTCACCGGAGCTGCTCCAATGACAGAACGATCCATCACAACAGAGCAGTGCCCTGGACGCCGACTACAGATTCCTCAGATCTCCCTCCACACCTCCGACAGCCACCTCTGCCTCAACTGCTTCAGCGACCAACCCAATGATGCTGAGGTCGACACGGCTACGGCAAACAGGTTGTACACTTGTTGCATCACTTATTACTATACATTCACGTCGATCCATTAGGGCTATTTTGGTTCAACGGAAAAACGTCGATCCACTGGTTGTTACCATCACTCTAAATTTCTGCATGCTCTCCTTACATAATCTCACCATATTTTTTTCGTATGCATGTCAGATATTGTACACAGTCATGTTGAACATGTAGAGAAAAAGAGAAGAGTTTTGCGCGGCAATACAATGTCATGCAGACATCGCTCCATGGTGGGTTCAATGGCAAACCCTCCCCACCCCTCTCCAGATTGTAATCCAGAGGAAGATATCTGTTCTGAGGCGGATTCAGACGCCGCTGACCACTCCTATTTACCCCCCAAGGTGTTTGCTCTACCTTGGCATGATGATGTTAGTCATATCATGCATATGTTGCCTTGCAGTGCCTACTTTTGACATCATATATGTCATCTGCTTAGTTTAGACATGTTCTGTAATGCCACCTGTTTAGTTTCTATATCATATATGGGAATTATGCAGTCTCATGTCTTTTAGCCAGCCATAATATATGTGAAATGTGCAATGCCATCCTGTTTAACCAGGCATCATATATTTGAATGATATCTTGCCCATCCTTTTCTTCATTACATTTCCATTTGTCGACAATGTTTGTACATTAAACTACTCTTCCTGTGAATCAGCCATTTGGGTGGGAGATGGAAAAATCTGGAGTGAAAATAAGGCCTTCAGAGCAGACAGTGCTACCTGTCGAAGCAGATCTCTTGTTGGGTCCCGATAGCTCCTCAGAGATGGATTCAGAGACAGATGACCAGTCCTATTCCCCCACTGAGGTGTATGCTCTAACTTGGCACGGTTATACTGCTCATATCATGCATACGGTGTCTTGCATTGCATAGTTTAGACATCATATACACCATATTCAACACCATGTTCTTAGTTCAGACATCATATCGAATGCCCTCTGTTTAGCATATAAATCACATATGTGAATTAAATGATGCGATCCTGATTACTTAGATAACATGTAGGTGAATTATGTCATGCGATCCTGTTTAGTTATTCATCATATCTTTGAATTATGTTATGCTATGCTATCCAGTTTAGATAGACATCATATATGTGAAATTATGTCATGCTATCCGTTTTAGTTAAACAATATACATGTCGACTATTTCATGCCCTCTTTTTTCCACACTATCTATTGCATCTGTATCTCATACAATGTATGTACATTCAACTATGCTTCCTGTTTATCGGCCATTTGAATTGGAGCGGGTGATGCCAGTATCTAGCGGACTAAAAACACGGTCTTCAAATAAAACAGTGCTACCTCTTGGTGGAGATAGCACCCCGCATGTACATGCACAAGAACCAGCCCTACCACACATAACCCAAACTCTCGCAGATTGTACCCCTACTGCGATGGACAGAGAACCAGCTTCACCCAATCTAACCCCAACCCCAGCCGATAGTAACCCAATTCCTGTTGACACAGCACCATATCCACCACAGAGCTCCCAAACAAGAGCAGTTAGTAAGGCAGCTCCAGTGCCCAAAGGGCCAGTACTATCACGGTGAACCCCAACTCCACCAGTTAGTATGCCTATTCCTGTGGAGGAAGCACAACCAGCTAGTCATAGTTTAGCATCTATCGCATTTGATGTTGTTAAATCGTATGTGCGTATCTTCCCATCTTGGAAATATTATACTGAAGATGAAGGAAAATGCCAGTTGCAGGTGTTTGTCCAGGAGTTATGTGTAAGTAATGTTATTCATGGCAATTACTTTGCTTCGTCCCATACATCCTACCTCCATGATGGTTATAATACAGCAAATTTTCCCATTTTTCTCTATAGAGAAGGACCGATTTGGAAACTCAGGATGAGGTAACCTGTGCTAATACCTCTGCTATCTTCAAGAATGCTTGGTGGCAGTATCGGAATTACCTGAAGAAAACGTACTTCACCGACAAAGAAACTCATCAAATTCCCTTACGTTCTCCTGAGACACATTTACTGGACGATGACTGGGAACGCCTTGTTCTATACTGGTCCCGAACCAAGAATGTGGTAAGGTCTATGAGCTCATTTTCTATTTTTTAGTATTATATTCTTGCGTCTTATTGTACTCTGTTCATGTAGAACAAGTGCCTAAACCTGAAGAACAACTGTTCTAATTTAAGATTCCATTGCTATCATAGTTCAAAAAAGCTCTAGGCGTTAATTGTGCGTTTTGCCACCGCCTTGCGCTTTACTGACCAAAGCGCATGCTTATGCGCAGTTATGCACAGATTATGCGTAGTTATGCGCAATACGTTTTGCCAACGCCTAGAGCCTAGGCGCGCTTAAGCGCTCGCTTAGGCGCGCCTTTTTTAACTATGATTGCTTTGCTCTTGTATCACTGTATTTACTCATACAAACTTATTTTTAAATTGAAGGATCCAATCGAAACTCCAATGGCACAGCAGGTATGTTCACGCATGTTTCTTTAACAGGTTTGCTCTTATCAATAGCTCTGTTGATTTCAATTTCAATTGTGTATATAGTTGACTTTCATATCATGCACATTACTAGCATCACAACAGAGCCAATAGTGTTGTTGTACATGTAGACCCGTGGTACCCATCTGAAATCTTGTTGTGTCGTGTAGTTTCCCACGCTTTGTATTCTTCCACTGCTGCTTTGTCTTGAACTGATATGATTTGAACCGTGTCTCTATTTTGATTTGGCAAGACAATGCAGTGACCATAGGACATAGATATATGTTTGTTTGATGCTTTTATTATGTACTAGTACTTGGCAATAGAAGACTTGGTAGTTTAATCCTGTCCACCTTACTAATGAACTGGTTCATCAAAATGAGTTTCATATACTAGTACATGATAAACTTGTTATGTGTCTGCTTGTTTCTTCTTTTAGAATGCTGACAGAATATTGGGGAAGAGTGTCTTATTAAGCAATGGTAAAGGAAGTAATGCAGATAAGGTTCAGGATAGTGACACATCCTTGTTGGTCTCCAACAAAGCTGATAAAACAGCTAAGGAAGACTATCTTGAAGACAGCGAGACAACCCCAAAGTCTTGTCTTGGTTTAGTGTTCGAGTTACTGGCCACTACCGCTTGCACAGGCTATTCAAACTCACTGTCTGAATCAGTTCGGTTTCTTGAGTCTCAACTACAAGCTGAAAGACATCGATCAGCTGTGCTGCGACAAGAAGCGGAAGGACTGCAGAAGTCCCTGGAGCATTCAGATGCATACTTTCTGGTGCAACAGCAAGCGTTGGAGGATTTTAGCGCCAAACAGGACAAAGCTAATCAGCTTGCTAAGCTTATTGCCAGCATGGTGGATACCCAGGATAACGTTTCTTGAGCTCTTCTAAAGTTGTTTCAGTTATGCTCTTGTTTTGCTGCTGCGTTTATTTGCACTGGAGGCCAATTTTGACGGCCAGTGTATGTAATGTGCTGCTTTGTTCCCTATATTTGCACTGGTGGCGAACTTTGATGCCCAGTGGATGTAATATGTGTAATAGCGGTAATAGGCTAGCGTTAATTGCTTGCTTATGTATTTCCTTATTGTCTTGTTTAGTTGTTTGCTTGTAGTCACTGCAGTTCTTTTTCTGTTTTTTTCTAGTGGCCATAATAGCCTATTTTTGGTAACTAGGCCAAAATAATCGTGGCAACACACGGACTGTTGTAACCATGGGCCTCCTGCAGGCCGTATGATCCATGGGCCTTCGTCCGGCCGTAGGATCCATCGGCCTTCCATACGGGCCTTAGGGTCCATGGGCCTTCTACGGGCCGTATGGTCCATGGGCCTTCTACGGGCCGTACGATCCATGGGCCTTCTATGGGCCGTACTATCCATGGGCCTCATACGGGCCGTAGGATCCATGGGCCTTCTATAGGGCGTATCATAATTTCGCCAATCATGGGCCATACTATTCGTGGACCATAACGGGCCGTTAATAGGCCGTATTTGATAACTCTATGAAAACAGCCCAACGGGTTTTTTTGACATGAAAACAGCCCAACGTATTAACGGTCCGCAAACGGGCCGACTGTAACGACGGGCTAAATTTGGCCCACAAGCAGAAAATGACAGTAACGGGCTGTATGTAACCGAATGCTGCAAATGAGCCCAAGAATCAATGGGCCCTGAGAAGGCCGAAAGATAACTTCGGCTGGAAACGGCCCAATGGAATAACGGGCCGTTAATGGTATAAAGTGATACACTGTTCATTACGGGCCAGTTTCACCACGGGCCGTTAATGGGCCAACAGTTACAAAGGTCCTCATATGGGCCGAAAGAAGTCATGGGCCACACATGGGCCAGAAGTTAAAATGGGCTGAATCATATTGGACGGCCCAGATGATGCTACTAGGCCTAATTCGGATAGGGCGTAACGGGCCCTGGGTTAGCGGGCTGTAAATGGGCTATATGCGAACAGGCCGTTAACATGCTTTCCGTGGGCCGGCCCGCCACCTTTTGACCAAGTCAAACAGGCCGGCCTTTTCACAGGAATGGGCCTCTGTTGGGCCGTGCCATGTGTCACCGTATCATAGGCGCCTTCGGTCCAATGAGCGGATGACATCTGTCCCAACGGTGAGCCGACACGTGTTTCCTTCAGCCAATGATGATTTTACACGTGGAAAATCCCCATTGGTTGGGGTTGTTAATGGGTTATCGGATCCAAAACCCGACCCGATAGCTTAACGGCGTTCCGTTACGGTGGATGCCACGTGTCGGTCACCCTTAACGAAAGCACTTCTGTGACGCGCGATTTATCGTCATGGAAGTGAACACTTTCGTGATGATAATTTTGGTAATGTCATGGAACACTTCTACGACAGCACAGGTATGACTATCTTGATTCTGTGATAAATTTGTCATGGATGTACATACATGACAAAAAATGCGACCTACTGTGACAAACACGTATCATCACGGAAGTGTATTTTTTGTAGTGGTGGGGATGAATGAGTAGAGCTAAGGAACCAGGGGCACAGAAATAAAAATCCCAATTTCGAAAGGTTATAGATGTTGCATGTGAAACTTGGTGCTGGTGCAGCTGTGTAATGGGGTAGCTGAGTGCTGAAGCTATATGATGTTGTACTATGATGTATTTCAATTATGAAATCCTGCTTCCTTAATATGAAAATGAAATATATTGTGTGCTTAATAGGAAATGTCAATTAGATTAATAAATTGATTATTAATAATAGGACAATTAGCCCGCTAATCGGGTTTTTATATTGCAAACAGTTATTGAGAAAACACCGTGGGCGATGACCTCAGGCAACGCACATAGTTTCTAGGAATAAACCGTGTAGGATTAATGAACAATCACACACGACATCCTCTTGAAAACTGTTTGCGTTAGGCCACCTGGCGCAAACGTTTACCACATAAAAACTGTGTGTGCTGGACAGCCTTTGCCACACAGTTTTTTCTATGCACCGTGTGTGATGCATTCAATAATGCAAATGATAAAATTGTTAATACCGTGTGCAATGGAAACGCTATCACAAACGATTTAACAGGGAAAATTCTGTGTGATGTACTTGCGAACAGAAACATTTTCCTTGGAGCGACTGTGTGGGATGTATATACGAACGGAAATGTTTAGAGGGGACTGACTGTGTGGGATGAACTTACGACCGGAAACGATTTCGCCTGTATAATTGAATTTTTTTACACTACTGTACGTATAACCGTATTTGATCGCTTGCCGGACGCACACGACCTCATTTTGCCGAGCGTGTGTGCCAGGAGGGCATGTCCCCGAAGGTTTCTGGGTCATGTGGGAAGGACCCCCTATCGCAGTCACTCACTAGGCGACGGTTCCAAATTTTGTCGCGGAAAGGGGTTAAAAACTGTTTGTATAGCACCTCGTTGTACTAGTGCACGCCCGTAGAGAAGGGAAGAACACAGAGATTTACCCAGGTTCGGGCCACCTTGCGGTGTAAAACCCTTGATAAACCTGGAGAAACGCTCGCAAGGCCTTGTGGCAAGGTGGAAGTGGTAGACGAGGATGTCATGTCGCACGCACAACTGGGCGACGGCAACCTTCTGATCGTGCCCGGCACGACCGATGGTGTACTCGAGGTTGAAGCCGACCACTCGGTACTTGTCCTCGGCAAGGAACTGCTCCATAGTTTGGATGGAGCTCTCCACCGAGACCAGATCATTCGTATACACGACCGAGAGGACCTTCCCCCTCACGTGGGTGTCCACTACGTGATGCGTGGTGAACTGCCCGCCGTTGTCGTCGTCGGCCGCTGGGAGCACCATTGGAGCCACGGGGAGCGCCATTGGAACCGCCAGATGTCCTCTCTGTATGTGTCCTCGTGGGTGTGCTTATTGTGTCATGTGAGACAAGAGATGAAGGTAAATGGTCGCATGAATAAAAGGGGGCCGGGCGGCGTGGATTCTCGGCGCGTCCACATGGCAGTTTTTGCAGCGGGTAACTGCATCGTCGCGCCGCGCTCGGCGCAACTGCTTGCACACGAACGTGCGTGATCGTGCACCGACCCAAAACACTGGCAGCGCATGTGGAGGGACGAGGGAAGAGCACCCAGAGGGACGCGAGAGGGGGACGAGGAGGGCGTGTGCATGCACGAGAGAAAGTTAGTGCTAGCTACAAAGGCTAGAGGTTTGTGTGGGTGTAAGAGACTAACAAAGATCATAATTTGATATGAAAGTGGAGTTCATATTTTGAATAGGAGATCATAGTGTTATAAACATATGCATGCATGAATATAGCGGTGATACGCGTGCTGTGGTTTTGCACATGTTATACCATAATGTGATAATGCATGGCGTTTGCAACTCACAGCTAAATGTCGAACAATCTAAACCATACTATATATGGAACAATCTCACATTTTATTTGAATTTGTGATAATGTGTGGCGTTTGCAGCTTACAACTAAATATCGAACAATCTAAACAATAGTCTATATCGAACAATCTCACATTTTATTTGAATTTGTGGTAATGTGTGGTGTTTGCAACTCACATCTAAATACTTGTAGGCGTAGGGGGCGGGGCACCATACATTATGTGATAAACACATTATACATATGAGACATGGTTTAGATTATGAAGATCTAGCTAGAGCTTGAAATGTACTGTGATTTGAAATCAACATAAGTGGATTCAAAAAATCGAGTTCGAGTTCATATAGTACACATAGTTCATATCTAACTCGAGAGTAATCATGTGGTGTGCTGTGAAGATAATACACAAACGATGGTTTAACTTGACAATAATGATGATTGTAGATCTTATTAAAATAGAGAAACGAATTCAAATGGTTTGACTTCACAACAATCATTATTGTAGATCTTATTCAAATCGAGAAACGAATTCAAATTTAGTTCATATTGAAGCGGTAGTATATACGTTTGGAATGCACTAAAGCGTTCATTTGAGTAGCAGGTTGCATGCATTATACACGTAGCAAAATATTTTAATTGAACATAACATGAATTCAAAGTTTTGAATGACATTTGTAGTGCGAATTGATATGGTACAGTACACGGGACTAGACTCTTGTGTGCTGCGAATTGATTTCTTTTTGTTTTTTCATCGACGGAAGTGCGAATTGATTTGGTACAGTACGCGTTGGTATTGTCCGGAAATTTCAACCCACGCCTTGTTACCCCGAAATATTTAATATATAACTTTGTCTCATTGCGCTCCGACAACTCCCTCCATCTCAACCCGCGCCTTGCTATTCCAAAATTACAACGCGCGCGAAAACTCCCACCTCCTGTGAAATCCCGACACGCGAAATACCCGTGATACCCTTGAACCGAAAGAACCACCTAGGTCAAATCGATGGGGGTACTTTCGTAACTTACCCCACATTGCGGACAAGCGTGTCCCTAAGCCATGGTTCCCCACTCCCATCCCATCTGCCCATCCATTCGTACACCGAGGTCGCGAAAACCCGCGAAGCCCCACACCCTCCTCCGTCCGCCACCCAGCCGGAGCCTCTTACCCGACGACGTCGTCCATAGCAACACCTCGACGTCCCTCATCCATCGTACCGGATGAGGACCCATCGTCGATCTTGTCGTCCCGCCGGTTCAGCCACCCCGTCCTCCACCTCCAAGGAGCTGCCCCGACATTTCCCTCGTCTTTAGCGCCACCTCCATTCCCACACCGTCGTCTTCACCTGCACCACCGGAAGAGCATCATCATCACCATTTCCTCGGATGAAGCTGAGGCCTAATCGGTGCCACCAAAGAGGTTGTACACTAATCACCGCATTTTCTTCTTGATTCGATCTCACGGTGCTGCCGGCGCTCGGTCCCGAGCCGACACGGCGCGACTCCATCCACAGCTGATACCACGACGCCAGTTGCCCATATCTTGTCCCACGTGGCGGTTAGTGAGTAAAGGTCAACGACCCAACTCAGATCAAATACCAAGATCTCCTAGGTGGTCTCAACCTGCCCTGTCGCTCCGCCACAAAGTAACAGTCGGGGGCCGTCGGGAACTCAGGCCCACCACTACCTGGATGGAGCCACCTGTCCTTTCAGCCCCCACATCGGAATCACATGCGGGTACTCAACGAGCCGACCCGACTTTAGTCACCACCTGTATAGTATGTATGTATATATGTATATACCCGTGATCACCTCCCGAGTGATCACGGCCCGATAATATAGCATGGCAGACGGACAAGAATGTAGGACCACTGATGGATACTAGCATCCTATACTAAGCATTTAGGATTGCAGGTAAGGGTAACAACTGTAGCAACAATGACAGGCTATGCAATAGAATAGGATTAACCGAAAGCAGTAACGTGCTACACTACTCTAATGCAAGCAGTAGAGAGAAGGAATAGGCGATATCTGGTGATCAAGGGGGGGGCTTGCCTGGTTGTTCTGGCAAGAAGGAGGGTCGTCGATGACGTAGTCGTACTCAGTGGCATCAGCGCCGGTCACAGGGTCTACCGGAGAAGAAGAGGGGGAAAGAAGCAGTAAATATGGAGCAAACAAAGCACCACAAAATATAACAAGGCAATACTCGGTTCCAGGGGTGATCTAACGCAGGGATAGGTGATACCGGCGAAGGGGGGGAAACATTCGGGAAAGTATTCCCGGTGTTTGGCATTTTCGGACAGTCGAACTGGAGGGGGAAAGTTGCATGTTCTCTATGCTAGGTACGTGTACCTGACAAACAGAATGCGTATCCGGATTCGTCACGTCGTTCTGAGCAACTTTCATGTACAAAGTATTTTCATCCGAGCTACGGATTATTTTATATTATTTTTCAAAGTTTTAAATCATTTTTTGAATTTCTGGAATTTACTAAATTCAAAATTATATTAAATACTAAATGTTGTGGGTACACAGAAGTGTACCCAGAAATGCACAACACAGGCTGACATGTGGACCCGGTTGACTGGGTCAACTGCCCAGTCAGCAGAGGCTGACTGGTGGGGCCAGGGAGCTTAGTCAGCAGGCTCACTGGACTCATCTTATCGGTTTGAACAGTAACAGGGGGCCCCACATGGCATTGACTGTAGTTTATAAACTAGTTTTATTTATCTATGAACGTCCAGATTAATTAACCATGGGCTCCATTAGTCATAGGCACGGGGGGTAATTAGCAGTGTTATTAGTGGCTAATCAGTGGATTAGCCGGCGGCTAAACGGCAACGGCCACCATGTGCGGTGGAGGCTCGACGGAGCAGTACTGGAGGCAGCAGTGGGATGAGTCAAGGGCACCAGAAGGTTGCCCTTGCTCGCTCGCATCTAGGGAAGCCCGTGGGGGTCGTGGGGGGCTGGAGACGATGGCCAAGACGAGTTGTGCGGCGACGGCGAAAGCAGCAGTAGCAGCATAGCAGCGGAGCAGCAGCTGGTGGGAGCCGGCCCAGGCGGCGGGCGCAGAGGGGCGAGGCGCGCCCTGGGCGCGCGCGGGCGTGCGGGAGCCGCGAAGCGGCGACGGGACGGCGTGGGGGTGCAGCGCTCGGAGGGGGAGACGGACGGGACCCGACGGGGAGCTCACCC
>NC_057814.1:488176832-488190922 GCF_018294505.1 Triticum aestivum | reverse complement strand
CGGGGCGCCGGCGTGAGGTGGGGCGGTCCGGCGACGGTGTCGGTGGCGAGCGGCGTGCGCCCTCCGATCCAGATTGGGGGGGCGAGCGAGAGAGAGAGAGAGAGGGGATCGAGGGAAGTGGAGTCGTGGGGTTAGGGTTTGTGGGGGTTATACAGGGGCACCTGGTGGGCCGGCCTGACTGGTTTCTGCCAGCTGGGCCGAGGCCTAGTGGGGGAAAGGGTGGCTCTCTTTTTCTTTTGTTTCGTTTTTACTTTTTATTTAATTTTCTTTTCTATTTTCTTTTAGTTTCCTTTTATTTTTGTTTTAGCAAAATACCAAAATGGCACCTAATTTGATGTTACCAAATACGCCATAGCCACACTAACTTGCTACCCAAACTAAAATAGTTTCGTAATTATTTAATATTTAAAAGCATTTAAATAATAGTTTTTGCTGATGTTTTATCCATCTAATACTATTTACATATTTTATAAAGGTGTGGTTTCTCCACCATGATTACCTATGCATTATTTGGTTCACTCCGAACATTTTAGTTTTAATTTTTGAAAACTTTCATTGTTTGCTTGATTTTCAATTTGAATTTGAATCGGTTTCGAACTAACGCGAGATTAGTAACAGTAATCGAAGTGACGTGGTATCATTAGCAAAGGGTTACTGTAGTTTAATTATCCGGGTGTCACATGACCAGTCCTATTTCCCCCATGAGGTCTATGCTCAAACTTGGCAGGGTTATATTACCCATATCATGCATGTTGTCTTGCATGGCTTAGTTTTTACATCATATATGGATTGCCATCTGCTTACTTGCTTACTATATAAATTATATATTTAAATTATATCATGCCATCATGTTTACATACACAGCTTCTATCTGAATTATGCCATGGCAACCCATTTAATAAAGACATCATATAGTTATATCATCTCATCCTGTTTAGTGTTTAGAGTCATCATATTTTGAATTATGTCATTCTATCCGGGAATTATATCATGCTATCATGTTTCCATAGGAGGCATGTATGTAAATTATGGCATGCCAACCTATTTAATAAACACATTATATAGTTATATCATGTCATCCTGTTTACATAGTCATCATATTTTGAACTATGTCTTTCCATCTTTTTTAGTTAGCCATCATAATGTGAAATTGTGTCATGCTATCATGTTTAGTTAGCCATCATATATGTGAAATTGTGTCATGCTATCCTGTTTGGTTAGACAACATAAATGTGAATTATTTCATGCCCTCTTTTATTCCCCACTATCCATTGCACATGTCTATCATACAATGTCTGTACATTCAATTACTTTTCTTGTTTATCAGCCATTTGAATTGGAGAGGGTGATGGCAGTATCTAAGGGAGTAACAACACGGTCTTCAGAAAAGATAGTGCTACCAGTTGATGCAGATAGAACCACGGTTGTACTTGCCCAAGAACCAGCCCCACCACACATAACCCAGACTCTCGCAGATTGTACCCCTACCCAGTTGGACAAAGAACCAGCTACACCCCTTCTAACCCCAACCCCAGCAGATAGTAACCCAGTTCCCGTTGACACATCACCGTCTCCACCATAGAGCACCCAAACACGAGCAGTTAGTAAGGGAACTGCAGTGCCCAAAGAACGAGGACCACCACTCCGAATCCCAACTCAGCGCTTAAAGGAGAAGAAGAATTGTTCTCAGGTCAGGTTTTGTAGCTATGGTTCATACTCCTTTGCTCTTGCATTACTGTATTTACTCAGACCAACTATTTTCAAATTTGAAGGATGGAATTGAAACTCCAATGGCGCAACAGGTATGTTTAAACCTGTTTCTTTAACTGGTTTGCTGTTGTAACTTGCTCTATGTTGATTTCAGTTTCAATTGAATAAACAATTATGTTCTCATGTCATGCACATTACAAGTGTTGTTATTGCTCTATAGTTTCCCACACTTATATTCTGTCTATTCTGCTTTGTCTTGAACAAATATTATTTGAACTGTGTCTCTATCTTGATTTGGCAAAAAAACTAGAATGATATAGACCATAAAGTGACCATGGTACATAGATATATGTTTGTTTCATGTTGTTGTCCTGTGCACTTTATTACTGAACTGATTTACCAAAATGAGTTTCATATACAACATGGTAAACCTGTGATGTGTCTGCTTGTTTCTCTTTTAGAATGCGGGCAAAATATAGGAGAACGGTACCCCGTTATGCAATGGTAAAGGAAGTAATGCAGATAAGGTTCAAGATAGTGAGACATCCCTGTTGGTCTCCAAGAAAGCTGATAAAAACTACCTTGGCGACAGTGAGAGAACCCAAAAGTCATGTCTTGATGTAGTGTTTGAGTTACTGGCCACTACTACTGGAACAAGCTCTTCGAACTCGCTGCCTGAATCAATTCGTCTTCTTGAGTCTTAGCTTCAAGTTGAAAGTCTGAAAGAACATGCGGTGCCCCCATGTTTGGTTTTGGTAATTGATGACAATCTCTATGGACTAATGGTTGCCTTGAGTTATATTTGAAGGATTTGTCCATAGGCATTTCTTGAAGTCCATGTATTGGTTTCAAGGAGTTTATGTGGTGACCAAGGTGTTATTAAGGAATTATCCAAAGATTGGTCATGTGAGAGTTGAGCTTATTGCAAGCATTTCTTGAAGTCCATGTGTTGGTTTCAAGGAGTTTATGTGGTGACCAAGGTGTTATTAAGGAATTATCCAAAGATTGGTCATGTGAGAGTTGAGCTTATTGCAAGCATGTCTTGAAGAAGAAGATTGTGTGATCATTCATGTTTACCTTCAAGACATCATCCAAATGAAGAGAGTTGGAAAGAGTCAAGGTTGATCAAGACTAAGTCAAGAGTGAATCAAGTTGATCAACACACAAAGCGCACAAGATGTACCGAGAGGGATCAAGCGATCCCATGGTGTGATAAGCATTATCAATTATGCTTTGTGTACTAACCCATGATCTTCGTGAGAGTTCTTTGTGGGGTTAGGTTGCGGTGTGCAAGTTCAAGTGAAGCATCATGAAGAGATCAAATGCTTGAAGCTTGCCGTCCATTGTGGCGACAATGGACTTGTGAAGATGTTGCGGTGTGCAAGTTCAAGTGAAGCATCATGAAGAGATCAAATGCTTGAAGCTTGCCGTCCATTGTGGTGACAATGGACTTGTGAAGATGTGCGGAAGAGTGGCTCACCCATAGTGGAGTATGGGGGAGCAATCAACTAGTCTTCATCGAGCCAACACAACCAAGAAAGGTGGTCCAACTTGAGGGAGTCAAGATCGTCATCATCTAGCTCAAGTGGACCATGTGCAAGGCAAAGGTTTGCTCTTGATAGGTTTTCTATTTTACCGATCTCATGATGATAGTTGGGAGACCGGGTTACAGGATCGATTGCCGTACTATCAAGGGGGGCTCTCGATGAGTAGCTTGATCGTATCGTTCATAGAGAGCTCAAACCATTGCATCCTTGCATCATATTTATTGGTTCTTATTTGGTTCTTCTCTTTGTGAGTTTTGGAGCTTATGTTCATCTTGATGACAAGCTCGAGTTCATCGAAAACGGAGTTCACTCGCATCTTCTATGATGTTTTCGATGTTGGAGGTTATGCCGGTTCTTCTCGGTTGGAGGTTTCACTCCTCTATTTGTTGGCATACCTCCCCTGCCTCTTCTTACTATAACCAGTCGCTGTTTTGATGCTACTCGTCTTTCTCAATCCAACAAGCTTGAGTTTGCTCAATTCGGAGCTCATATGCAGAAGTTATGGCAGTTTTGGTTTCCTAGCGGTAGTACCGCGGGCCGGAGCGGTAGTACCGCTTGGGTGCTACAAGCGGTAGTATCCAGAGCGGTAGTACCGCTGGTGGCCCCAGCCGTAGTACCGCTACGGTCTCGTACTAGTACCGCCTCGATTCGAGGGGTCTTTTTCGTGTCGGGTTTTACGGTACTAGCCGCGGCAGTGGGGGCCGTAGTACCGCTTGTATAGGGGCAAGCGGTAGTACCGCTGGCCAAGCGGTAGTACAGCTCTCTGCGGGGCTGAAGTGGGGGTAACGGTTGGATTGTTCCCCCCACTATATAAGGAGGTCTTCTTCCCCAATGAATCTCATCTCTTGAGCTCGTGTTCTTCCCCCATTGTTGACCTTCTTCGAGCTTGCTAACTCTCAATCCCTCCATGGATTCTTGCTAGTTTTTGAGGGAAAAGAGAGAGGAGATCTAGATCCACATTTCCACCAATCACTTTCTCCTCTATGTGAGGGGAACCCATTGGATCTAGATCTTGGAGTTCTTGGTGTTCTCCTTCTTGTTCTTCCTCTCATTTTCCTCCCTAGCATTAGTTGCTTCGGTGGGATTTGAGAGAGAAGGATTTGGGCACTCCGTGTGCCCTTGCCATTGCATTTGGTGCATCGGTTTGAGTTCTCCACGGTGATACGTGGAAGTTACAAGTTGAGAAGCTTATTACTCTTGGGTGCTTGGTGCCCTTGAGCTTGTTCCTCTTGGGTGCTTGGGCGCCCTAGACGGTTGGTGGTGTTCGGAGCTCAATCATTGTGGTGTAAAGTTCCGGGCAAGCGTCGGGGTCTCCAATTAGGTTGTGGAGATCGCCCCGAGCAATTTGACGGGTTCCGGTGACCGCCCCCAAGGGTTGCCTCATGTCCCGCCTCCCCGTCATGGACGCCGCCCGCACCGCCGCCCTAGCCTCCCGCTGGCGCCACCTGTGGCGCTCCACCCCGCTCCAGCTCATCGACGCGGACCTCCCCGAGCCTGCGCGCGATGCCGTGGTCCCCCGAGTCCTCGCCGACCACCCGGGCCCCTTCCGCGCCGTCCTCCTCACCGACTGCAGGCCCGCCGCCCTCGACCGTGAGCTCCGCGAGTGGCCGCGCCTCCTCGCCGCCAAGGGCACCCAGGAACTCGCCCTCATGGACAAGCCTACCAAGGCCAAGCCCAACCCCGTGTCCCTTCCCGCCGACATCCTCCGCTGCGCCTCGCTCGAGGGTTTCTTGCTGGATTTCTGGACGTTACCCGTCGGACTCTCCCGCGGCGCCGATACAATTCTTCCACATCTTCGGAATCTTGGTATGATAAGGATTGACATGAGCGACGAGGGCCTCGACCACTTGCTGCCAGCCCCGTTCTGGAGACACTCGTTATCCATAGTCCCACGCACGTCCGTCTCCGTCTCCGCAGCCAAAGCCAACTGTGCCTGATGCTTTGGCTTTCGGAGGAATCCGCCATGGTGGACACCCCGCTCTTGGAGCGGCTCATCTTGTTGGAGCTGCCTCATGACGTAGCTAAACGTGTGAGGTTAAATATTGCTTCTGCGCCCAACATGCGGCTGCTCGGCTACCTGGAGCCAAGAATTCACAAGCTGCAGATCGGTGACACCATCATCCAAGTATGGCTACCTTTCCATCTCTCGGTCGACATGGATCTATTCCATCCAACACGAGCGCGCACACGGCAACACCCCCATCAACCACGGCCTCAATCTGTGCCCTGCTCTGCTACGACGACCTCTGTTTCGACCCCTCTGACCGCTGGATATCTGCTGCGGGCGGCTGTCATTCCAAGAGGCGGCAGACAATTCTCCAAGGCCGGATTCGATTTGTATTGCCAAATCAAGGCCGGGTTCGGATCCGTAACTTGAGGGTTGGACTCTGATCCAAGAAATAATCAGTGTTCGGATTCCATCACATCAAGCTGGATTGGGGGTTCTTAGTTTCCACTCGTTTGCTCCCAAATCAGACTCGACCAGGGATAGCCAATTCTTTTCCGGATCGAACTGGCGTGGGAATGATCTATATATAGATCACGGCCGGAGTTTCCACCCAAGTCGCTGCAGTCTTGGTCTCATTGATTGACAGCTCCGGCCGCCCGTATGTTTTTCTTTGTTCATCCATAATGGACGCACCAGCTCCAGATTGGTCCGGGCTGGATATATTGATCAGCATATTCCAATTGCTGGACTGCCCAAACCTCCTCCGATCCGCCGCCGCCTGCACATTATGGCAAAAGGCATACTCCACGGCCCGCCGCAACGGCGGCTGCCCTAGTCGCCAGACCCCCTGTTTACTCTACTGTACCGAGGCCGCCGGTGCCAAGGCTCTCGGCATGTACAGTCTCTCCGAACGGAAGACCTACACCATGCCCCTCCCTGAACCTCCCATCAACTGCTGGATTGGCTCATCACACGGATGGCTTGTCACCATGGATGAAAAGTCCGATCTGATGCTGCTCAACCCTATCACCGGTGACAAGATTGCACTCCCTCCCGCGACAACCATGGAGCATGTTAAACCTGTCCTAAACAGTGACGGGGTTCTTGAAAAGTACAAGGTGTCTTTCTACAACGGAAAGCTTCCAAGGGTGGAGGATACACCCTACATATGTTCTTTGGATAGGTGCGGTGAAACCGTCTTCATAAAGGCAACTTTATCGTCCGATCCATCGACAGGCAAATGCATTGTCATGCTCATCCATCAGCCATACATGCAGCTTTCGTTTGCCAGAGTGGGAGATGCTCACTGGAGTTGGCTCCAAATGCATAGTTTCTATGCAGATTGCATACACCATAATGGCTCTTTCTATGCAGTGACTGACCTAGGCGCAGTCGATGTGTTCAATCTAGATGGACCATCTGTCATCCATAGAAGAATTTTACCAGATATGGCTGAGATAGTCCAGAAGTGCTACATTGTTCAGGCACCATAGGGAGATGTCCTCCAAATCTATAAGGAACGGGACCGGGATCCTGAACGACCTGATGGTGAGACGTATGCCACTGCTTTCGAAGTGTACAAGATTGATTTTGTTGAGCTGAGGCGTGTTAAGATGACAGGAATAGGTGACTATGCATTGTTTACTGGGAGGAGCACAACATCTTGCTTTAGCGTGAAGGATCATCCAGGCTTGATGTCAAACCATGTGTATTTTACTCATGATGATTACGAAGATTTATTAGACGGCAAAGATGACCCCCGTGACATAGGAGTGTACAACTTGGAAAATAATACCAGAACCAAATTGGCTAATCCTGAACCCTGGAGGACGTGGTTCCCTCCCATATGGTTGAAACCCAATCTTGCAAAAGCAGGTATATCTCATTTTCAAACAGCACTTTTCCTCATTTTATTTTTGTTGTTTTGAAATCTGTTTCTTACAATAAGGGCATTACACTTCTAACCTTAAGTGTGTTCCCTTCGTCTTGGTCTGAATTGGATGTTCAGAATAGCTTCAGCGTTTGGTTATGTTGAATTTCTTAAACCCCTTTGGTTAAGATTACCATCTTAGTCAAATTCTTTTTGCTAAATGACATGAAACATGATGATGTTTAGTAGGTTGGGTTTGATGAGACCATTATTATGTTGTTGTGCTTGTTTGGTGCAGTGTTATAGAAGAAACATTGTGTTTTCACCTAACAAATAAGCTATCATGAAGCAGCTAACTTATATTGGGGAAATAGGAATAATCTTGACACGAATGCAAGATAATCTAGATCTAACTGACAATATCAGTGTTATATTTCCAAATACGAGTGGAGTAAATAATACTAATATGGATGGCAGATAATCCAGAATTCTGGATACAATGGACAAATGTGCGTCCACCCTTTATGGTACTGCCATGATCACACACAAACTCCACACAGATACCTATAAAACAAACTAGGAGGAATATAAAGATGGTGGTACGTATCCTGTGAAAATGGACATGTTTTTGATAATGTGAAAATACAATCAGAAAAGCACATGTGCAAGATTCTAAAAATTCTCAAAATAACTCCTTTTAGATGTTTTCCATCGTCTCTGCGGACCTGGCATATCGAGAAAAATATGCAGAGGCACCTGCATTACAAGTCACTGGATGAGTTCAGATCGCTCCTGTACTATGCCACCTCTCAAGCGAACTTTGAGCAGAGATGGAAAGCTTTCTATGATAAGTGGAAGACGGATAGAACTGAAGAGTGGCTTGACAGGATGTACAGGAAGAGGAGACTTTGGGCAGCTTCATATCTTTCCGATGGTTTTTTCCTTGGTATGCGAAGTAACCAGAGGAGGGAAAGCCTCAACTCCTGCCTTCACCTTCACCTGGACTACGGTATGACAATTGTTGGTATGACAATTGTTGATTTGGTGGTGCATTATGAGAACTGTATAGTTCGCCTGCGTGAGAACGAGGCGTACGATGACTGCGAGGCATTCCAGAAGGAACCACCATCGGTTACTGAATATAAGGCCCTTGAGGAGCATGCCGCCAAAGTATTCACACCTACTAATTTCTACATCCTCCAAGATGATTTGCATAAGATGGGTCAGCTGGAGATATTTGAGACGCTCGTGGGAATTGGGCGTCAGACATTCATGGTGACATGGAAGGATAACCACAAGTTCAGGTACAATGTTGTTTATGAACCAGGTAACTCAGAAGAAACTATTACATGCAGTTGTCTTAGGATGGTTCGGAAAGGGCTGCCATTCAAACACATTTTGTTTGTTCTCCATCATCTGAACTTAACTGAAATACCAAAGTGTTGTGTCCTGCATCGGTTGTCCAAACATGCGAGAGATGGGTTGCCTGTGCAGCGGAAGAGTGATATGTTTGGATGGGGTTGGTCAGGGCCATTGGAGAGAGAACGGTATAGTGCAATAACCATTAAAACCGCAGAAGCTGCTCATGTTGCAGCAAATGATCCCTTCTTGTTCGACGAGTTGATGAAGTGTCTGGACAACATAATAGCGCAGAAAAAGATTTCAGAGGAGGAACTTATAGGAAGTAGAAGGTATGCTATGCTTAAGAAGGAGGCAAGTCAGGCACAACAAGTTGAGCCTGGTATTGGTGATCCTCAGAAAGTTTCGACGAAGGGTGCACCTAAGAAGGGGCGGTCGAAGGGTGGCCCCGACGTTACAAAGAATGGTAGGCCAAAAGATTTTACAGAGAAGAAAAGTGGTCCTTTGTGCAGTCTGTGTAGTCTCCCAGGTCATAACAAGGCTACATGTAGTCTGAACGAGAAGTGAGTTGCTACCTTTTTGTTTTGTTATGTTGCCAATTTAATTCTACCGACTATATTTTCTCACCCAATTTTTTTATATTTTGTTCAGGAATCGGGCATAGAGAAGCAGCCTGGTTGGTTAGAAGAATAAAAGTGGTCGCATGAGTCATGTCTAAATAACCTATGCTATGTTTATTCGCACATGTGTGCCAGAAAACTTGATTTGTACTGTTACGTGATGATTTGTACTGTTTATATATGCAGTTTCGAAATTTTGTTTATTTTTTTATGATGATTTGTACACCTGATTTGTATTTCTTATACTGTGATAAAATGCGGCCGGACGCTGCTATTTTGTACTTCCCTTTGTACTGTTATGAAATGTATGCGGCCGGCCGCTGCTTCTGTCCAAAATAGCAAGTTCGAAAAAAATGCCCAAATACCTCTGCCGGGCCCATAGTAGCAGGCAGAACCTGCCCAAATCTAGCCCGAAGGCGACTAGGGCGGCCGATTCAGCCCACTAATGGGCCCAGACACGGGGTCCAACGGGGCTGCGGGTACTAAGTAGAGAGGAGCTCGGTGGAGGGGGCGGAGGCAGGTATTTAAGCCGGTCCTCGACGGCCCCCGCTTCCGAGGTGGGACTAAACACTGAGTTCAGCGGCGCGCGGGGGAGGGGAGTGGGCGTGGGCCGGGGGAGGGGGCGAGTGGCGGCGTGCCTTCATTGGGCCAAACTGGGCCGGCCCGAGACAACGCAAATTAGGCCTCCTGAGCCTTGCGGCGACCGCGTGCAGCGTGGGGCGCAATGGGGGCGCCATCTTTAGTACCACCTCGGAAGCCGGGGGGCGCGAGGAGCGGCTTAAATAGTTGCCTCCGCCCCCTCCACCGAGCTCCTCTCTTATCCACGCCCGCAGCCCCGTTGGACCCCGTTGCCAGGCCCATTAGTGGGCTCTATCAGCCGCCCGAGTCGCCCCCTTCGGGCTTGATTTGGGTATGATCTGTTCGCTACTATGGGCCCGGCTGCGGTGGTTGGGCATTTTTTTCTAAGTTTTTTTTTTGACAGAAAGCAAAGCAGCCGGCGTCCGCATTACATCACAGTACAAAATACAAAAAATTATAAAAAAGCAGCAAAGCAGCCGGCGTCCGCATTACATCACAGTACAAAATACAAAACATTATAAAAAAGCAGCGCCAGGCCGGCCACGGCGGCGTAATCATCACACTATATAACAAGTTGAAAAATCATCACCCACAATGATGCAAATAAGAGTGTCACCGACAATAATGCAAATAAGAGTGACATTGAAAAGTAGATATTGTAGCAAATACCGACCATGGCACGTTTATTTAGTTGCGGAACATGCTAAACCATGCCGCATTACAATATAGAGATGTCTTATTATGAAAATTGTATCAAGTACCGACAACGACACGTTTATTTAGTGGAGATAATAGCCAACGCCCCATCCTCTGACTCATTTCTTCTCCATGATCTTGAGGATCTTCTCTTTCACTACTTCCTTCGTGTTGCACTATGAAAAAAGTATTTCAGCTAGAATGCGTCCCCTTGAAGCATTAACCTCATCTTGATCAAACTCAAATGTCCAATCATCTCCGTCCCAGTTTTGAACGCATTTCACCACGAAAAGACCACAAGAGACTCTGCAAGAAACCACAAGTCAATTATTGATGGATTAGACAAGTACATACTAATTCAACATTTGCAACATACCCGTCTGTTTGTGACGGCATATCGTACTCCCTTATTGGCCAGGATGATACGTCAGGATGTTCCGTTTCAATAAGAGCATTCACCTCCTTTGTATCATTTGCTATTTCTGCCCTCTGAAATAAAAATGACAAATCCATATGAAGTACGTTTCGAATAACTATATATTGTTTTATGTAACGTTGCAAGCTTACCAGCTTAGCAATCTTTGCAATAACTCTTTTGCTACATTTACCAGTGGAGTTTAAAACTTGAAACTCTTTTTTCTTGTTGTGCATAAGAACTGTTATCCAATGATTTTCTTCCACATAAAAAGGAAAGTATGCCTACAACAAAGTTTATTCATGTTGGTGTACACACAGATGTACTACGAATGATCATACTAAACTAAAGTACCTTATCTTTGATGAAATACTCTTCAGTAACTCTAGACACCATTTTAGTTTGGTTTGTGAAGTGATCCATAAAATGCCTCCTAGAGTTGTTAACCTTTCCATCAGCACGAAGAATAAGCCAGTGGGACACCCAAGATGATAATATGTGACGGTCAGCACGAGGATTATGGGTCTGCATATGGTTGCAATAACTATTGATGACCTACAAAATAACATAACATCAATACGCCTATTAGATAATTTATGTAAATGACATGTACAACTTAATAAATTATTGCTAATACTTACACCGCCATGCAACCACTTTTTCGAAATGATGGCTTCAAGCATTTCAGGTGTACATGTTTCCCCACCAATTCCCGTCATGTGCACGACAGTTTTGCTGCAAAGCTTCTCCGAGTCTGCCAGTGTCCGGATATAAACCTTCGCGGCCTCTATGTGATCCTCATTAATGTAATCAGTATTAATCATAGCAGCTCTTATACCAAACAGACCTAAAATAGTAAGAAACAATGAGTTAATAAAGTGTGCATGCAAGGACAGAAGTATGTTGCAAGAATAAATTACCTAGCACTTACTTTTCTTTGCACGTTTACGTCCACCGTTCTGCTGGTAAGGTGAAAGACAATATTTTGACTGTTTCCTCTTGCGTTTCCCATCATTCTCCTTCTCATCATTCTCCTTCCCATCATTCTCCGGAGTGCCATTTTCTTTCGCATTTTTAATACGGGTGTTCAGACTATCCATACTAATCTCCTCAGATTTATCTGCGCTAGACCCGTCTGACACTTCATTCATATTCTTGGGGGTTGAAGTAATAGCCGGAAAGTCATTCGTGTCTACCGTCGCAAGAGATGGGTTGGGTGAATTACCATTGTCCTCAATAACGAAGGGGTCTCCTTCATCTCCTGTACCAGGTGTGTTGTGATGCACACCTTTCTCACGCGCCAATTTATTCCCGTTCCCAGTGGTGAAGGATGCGTCCACCCTGTTGTCCATATCTTCTTTTGCAGGAGTTGATTTTACATCTGTCCAATATTTTGATGATTTGTATTTTGATGGACCATACTTCCCCACCCAGTCTTCACTATGCTCCACAAACTCAATGTCATCATCAGACCCCTTGTTTGGCTTGAATACAAGACCTTTCTTCTCCAGCTTCTCCACTACTATCTGCAATGACACATCGAAAGCATTAACTACATGCATAAATTATGAATAATCCAATGTAAACTGAACATCACTCATATTACCTCAGCACATTTTTTAGGGAGAAGTCTAATTTCTTTTTGCATATCTTTGATGCATTTCATCACTTGATCTAATGTACTATCCCTGCTCGATGAAGCCTCATCTCTATTATCTTTCTTTTTTTGGGCACGATCTTCTTGCTCTAATTCTTCCTCCGCCTTTCTTCCTTGTTGAGCAATTAATGTCTGCCTGTACTTCTCACTTATCACGTCATCAATCTGTGACAGGTAAAATCAATATAAATTTCTCAACATATAAATAGTAACATAAGTGCATGCAGTACGAAATAGTAACATATTAATAGTAACTTACCATCCCATTACCACGGCCGTATGACGTGTCGTACGCGTCACGCTTCTTAGGCTCATCTTCTGACCAATTAAGCATCAACGGATATTCATGAGCCAATGGATCAAATGCCTCATCATCCAGTGGCTGCACTTTCTCCCAAAACAAGTACTGCATGAACATGAAGTATATTAGCAAAAAAAAATCACAAACTATAGTTCGAAAGAAACAAATATAACATAAGATTTACCTGTAGGAGGGCAAGGTTTCCGATCGGCCAAGTAAATTTTGTAAGATCTGATAAGGTCTTTGTGAAGCCTTCAACGCAAACGCGTAAAGTAAACGCGTTCCAATTAAATGCTTTGATGGCCTCCACATCGTGCACTAACTTGTAATAAGCATTAGGAACTTCTTTCGTGGACTGCGGTGCAAGAACCGTGCCTAGAAGAACCAGAACAATTCTACGGAGAAAATCATCATTGTACGTGCCACTGGCAACGATGTTCTCAATCAGCTCGTCTATCATCATTTCCCCCGTATTGGAATCTAGAAAGCGACTAGGCACCTTCACCTTCGCCTTTAACCCCCCTTTTCCTAGCGCTTTCATGGCATCTTTGCCTTGTTCTGTAGCCCGAAAATGTCAAACACATCTTCGGTGCGCAATGATATCGCACCATTTTTTGATGGCATGATGAACCTTTTTCTGTCCAACGCATATGATTTAATAATGAACTTGAGCAAACATTTTCGCATGAGCACGCTAGGAATCATCAGCATTTTTTCCAGACTAGTGCTTGCAAAACGCTTTTTCTGCCTAGAGTTTAGTTTGCTGATCAAGAGACACCACTTCTCAACCGAACAAAAAATATCTCCGTACTCCACCGTCGCTAGGAATAGGAGCAAAAATAATGTTAGCTACTTTATATGGGTACATGATAAATATGATGAATGCATAGTACCTCGTGCCATGGGATCAGGGCCGGCCCTGGGGGACGATGGCACGGTGGCGTTGGTGGCAGATGGCGTCGGTCGCAACCTGCAAATAAAATTCATAGATATATAACCTCATTCACATTACATATTCCAAGGTGCAAGTGTGTTTGGGAAAACTACACTATAGCCAAACACTTAGGTGGTTTTGACAGAACTAAGAAAAACTATGGTATCTACAGTGCATGTATCAGCCACTCATGCATGCATGTACTTACGCAGTACTTAGTGCACTAACTACACACTCTAATGATCTAGGATAAAAAAATCTCGGATCAAGGTTATCCATGATAAAGCACATGAAACATGCAAGTAGGTCCGAATCTGTGTTTACCAACTTGGGGGCGTCGGCGTTACGTGGCGACGGGGGCGACGGCGTCGGCCGCAGATGGCGTCGGGGCAGATCGTGTCGGGGCAGTCGCTGTCTGGTGCGTCGGCGTGAGCTGGCGTCGGTGGCAGATGGC
>NC_057814.1:488174034-488176577 GCF_018294505.1 Triticum aestivum | reverse complement strand
AGGTGGCGTCGGGGGCAGCGTTGGGCGTAGATGGCTTCGGGGGAGGCGATCGTGGAGCGGCGTGGAGGCGTTGAGGCGGCGTGGACTGGTGATCGTGGAGGCGTGGAGGCGGCGTCCACTTGGGCTTTGACCCCCGATGGATATGCATGTATACGCGGGGCCTATCTATTAAAAAAATTTCTAAAAACCCATTCATTAGTTTTTTCCCAATCATTACTTGCGTTCGTGTTTTAAAACAACCATTATCGAAAATACATTGATTGATAGGTACTTTTTCTTCACTCCGCCAAACGTCACGAGACTTTTTCCACACGATGGCATCACCATCCACAACACCCACGCCAATTTGCATATTTTTCCGACGCTCGATGCATTTTCTAGGGTTTTTCGGTCAAAAATCAATAAAACACTGGCCGGACGTGACACAATGTTCGTTTTGTATCCGTTTTCGTTCCAACTTTGCGTGGGGGCCTACGTTGGCCGTGCCCACGTGTACGCACACTTTTGGTGCACTTGCATTCATGCGATCACGTAGCCCAGTGCAACCAGCTACTTTTCGGTCTGCTCGAGAGGGGGTTCCCAACTACGGTTTTTTTTCTACTCCGTCAGATGTGACGAAACTTTTTCCACACGTTGGCATCACCATCCACAGCGCCCACGCCAATTTTCATATTTTTCGGACGCTCGATGCATTTTCTAGGGTTTTCCCGGTCAAAAATCAATAAAACACTGGCCGGACGTGACGCAACGTTCGTTTTGTATCCGTTTTCGTTCCAACCTTGCGTGGGGGCCTACGTTGGCCATGCCCACGTGTACGCACACTTTGGTCCACTTGCATGCATGCGATCACGTAACCCCAGTGCAACCAGCTACTTTTTGGTCTGCCGGAGAGGGGTTCCCAACTACGGTTTTTTTCCTACTCCGTCAAACGTCACGTAACTTTTTCCACACGTTGGCTTGACCATCCACAGAACGCACGGCAATTTTCGGTATTTTTTGACGTCCGATGCATTTTCTAGGGTTTTCTAGGCGAAAGTACCCTAAACCGCTGTCCGGACGTGCCGCGATGTGTGTTTCTTGTGTGATTTCGTTCATATCATGCGTGCAGGACTAAATTCGGGATGCGCACACACTCGCAAAATTTCGTTTCATTACATGCATTCAATCACGTACCTTTACATTGAGCATCGTTACTAATTTCTTATGTTTTACCATATATTCGTGTACAAATGCATAATCAAATCAATACTCTCAAATGAAATGGACAAAACAAATTTCACTCAAATTTCATTCAACATAGATAAGATATTTTACATACTCGAGCGAACTCGATGATGATAAGTTCGTACATAAAGTCTAGTACTTAGGCTTAGAACGACATAACCAAATTAACTAAACAACACACTTAAAAAACTACTCGGCGTCGCTATCAACGAGGTCAATCACGGCCGGGCTGTTGCCGCCGTCATCGTCGCTGCTGGACCGGTTCGCGACGTCGTCCCAGTCCACCGGGACGTCGTCTGAATCCTCTTCCTCCTCCGTCGCCGGCGCGTGCTGCCACTCCTGCTGCCACTCCTGCTGCCACTCCGGCGGCGCCATCGCCGCCTGCTGCGCCGCCATCGCCTCGGCCGCCTGGATTGCGGCCGCAATCTCGGCGGCTTCCTTCACCGCCGCCGCAGCCTCCGACGCCCGTACGGCCACGTGGTACCCCGGGGTGTCATCCGGATCGCCGTCCTCGCGGAGGATGACCTGCTCCGGCGGCAGCTCTATCTCCGGCGGCGAGGGAGGGGCGGCCGGCGCCGGTGCCGGCTGCGCACCGTGGCCGCCACCACGTCTGCGGCGATCGTGCGGTGGAGGCGGTGCGCGAAGACGGCCGTTGCGGCCCGTCAGGTCGGGGGTCACGCCGGCCGCCGCAAGGCGGAAGGCTGCCATGACCTCCCAATAGTCTTTCCCGTGCCAAAAATTCTTGCGGCCTTCGATGTTGTGTCGGCCGCCGCTGTGGTTGTGGAGCTCCTCCTCCGTCGCGCCGGGACCCGGCGTCGCGTAGCCGTCCGCGTCGATCTTCGAGTTGCGGGGAAGACGACAGCCCGGCGGCACGGGGAGGCAGTAGCGGTGGAGCTCCACCATCTCCGGCACTCCGATGCTCGTCGGCCATGCACCGGGTTTGTTGTCGTCGTCGCCGCCACCACCGGTGCTGCTGCTGCCGCGGAAGAACGCCATCGACGGTGGTCGTCGGTGGGACGGGTGCGGGTGTGGGCGTGGGAGGGACGGGGTGGGCGTCGGAGGGACGGGGTGGGCCTTTATAAAGCGGCGGGCTGCGGGCGGAGCGATGCGGGGGAGGGAAGGTGGCGGGTGGGACGCCGGGGCTATTAACGTCGGCGCGTTAATGACCGCGCGGCCGGCGTGCAGGCGCTTTGACCCTCGGCCGCCGCGAACGACGCGTCCGGAGGGGGCATGCCAGGCGGCGGGGCAAACCAGGCGGCGGGCCTGTCGGCTGGCAGGCGAGGAGGCGGCAGCGGTGGCGTCCGGCAGGCGAGGAGCCG
>NC_057814.1:488172245-488173120 GCF_018294505.1 Triticum aestivum | reverse complement strand
CCTGCGTGCATGCGCGCCTCGGGCGGCGTGATTGGTGCGGGGGACGTGGGGGGCTTGGGGCGGGGGACGTGGGGGGGGGGGTCCGCGATGGGTGCGACGCGGCGCGGATGACGCGCATGCACGTTGACTGCGGGGTTGCCGCGTTGATCGCGGGCGGGCCGCGCGTGCACGTCTGCATGCCTGCCAACCAGGCGCGTGCGGACGGACGGTTTAATTTTTTTCCCTCGCGGGCGGCCGGCCGGCGCCATGCATTTTAGTCCCACCTCGACCGCGGAAGAACGCCGCGACCGGCTTAAATAGCCGCGTCAGTTAACCCATGCATGGTCATATTTAACAATGTGATGTAACGTTACTTACCTGCCCGGGCGGTGCACTGTCCGGGCAGTGCCCGGGCAGTTATGTAACGTTACATCACATTATTAAATATGTTTTTTGTTTTTTCTATAATATTGTCAATTCGTGTATTTTTTTTACGTCAGACAAAAGACGCGAGGCCACTATGTTTTTTTTTACTCCGCCATATGGCACGTAACTTTTTTCACACGTTAGCATCACCGTTGACAACACCCACGCCATTTCGCATATTTTTCCGGCGCTCGATGCATTTCCTAGGATTTTCCCGGTGAAAATGCCCTCAAACACGGGCCGGACGTGACGCAACGTTCGTTTTGTGTCCGTTTTCGTTCCAACCTTGTGTGGGTCCCCGCGTCAGCTGTGCCCACATGTCTGCCCACTTTGATGCAATTGCATGCATGCGATCACGTAACCCTAGTGCAACGAGGTTAGTTTCTGTCTACCGGAGGGGGGTTCCACACTACGTTTTTTTTACTCCGCCAAATGGCACGAGACTTTTTCCACAACGTTCGCATCACCGT
>NC_057814.1:488170759-488171379 GCF_018294505.1 Triticum aestivum | reverse complement strand
GCAACGTTCGTTTTGTGTCCGTTTTCGTTCCAACCTTACGTGGGGCCCTACGTCAGCCATGCCCACATGTATGCCCACTTTCGTGCAATTGCATGCATGCGATCACGTACCCCTAGTGCAACGAGGTTCGTTTCGGTCTACCGGAGGGGGGTTCCCAACTACTTTTTTTTACTCCGCCAAATGGCACGCAACTATTTCCACACGTTGGCATCACCGTCGACAGCACCCACGCCAGTTTGCATAATTTTCCGGCGCTTGATGCATTTCCTAGGATTTTCCCGGTGAAAATGCCCTAAAACACTGGCCGGACGTGACGCGACGTGCGTTCGGTCTACGATTTCGTTCATATTTTGCGTGGGGGCCTACATTGGGCATGCACACACCCTCACAAAAAATGGTTTCATTTCATGCATGCGATCACGCTCCCGTAGTGCAACCAGCATCGTTTCGGTGTGCTGGTCGGGCTACTCTCAAAGACGTTTTTTTAATCTCGACCGAACGATCCCAAACTTTTTTCACGTACTCCAGGCATCATCGGGAGCACGCATGACAATTTTCGTTATTTTTTGACGTCCGATGCTTTTTCTAGGGTTTTTTGGGCGAAAATACCCTAAAACACT
>NC_057814.1:488169158-488170606 GCF_018294505.1 Triticum aestivum | reverse complement strand
ATTTCGTTCATATCTTGCGTGGGAACCTACATTGGGCATGCATACACCCCCGCAAAAAAATATTTAATTTCATGCATGCAATCACGCACCCCTAGTGTAACCAGCACCGTTCCGGTGTGCCGGTCGCGCTACTCTCAAACACGTTTTTTTTTCATCTAGACCGAACGACCCCCAATTTTTTCCACGTACTCCAGGCACCATCGGGAGCACGCACGACAATTTTCGTTATTTTTTTACGTCCGTTGCATTTTCTAGGGTTTTTTCGGACGAAAATACATTAAAACACTGCCCGAACGTGACGCGACGTGCGTTCAGTATTTCATGTGTTTCTTTCACGTTTTTAGCAAGTGAATCGGATAATCCCATACTTTTTTCCACACATTCGGGTCTGCTTATATAGCTAATCTCGCATAAAGTTTTTCATTTGCTGCATGAAATTTAACGTAAGTCATTCCGCTATGACGGAACGGTCCGTTTCGATAGACATTAATTTTTTTTACATCTGTTTAAGGATTTTTTTTCCTTTATCACATATTAAAATTCGTAAAAAATAAGAGCACACATGTCTTTTTGATTCAAACATTTCAAATTCCATTCATATTTTAAGGATATTTCACATAAACTTGAACGGAATTTGAAATTACACATAAAAAACAACCTAAACAAACTGCTCCTCCATGGAAAGGTCGATGACCTCCATCATGCCGCCGTCGCCTCCGTCATCATCATCGCTACCGTCGTCGCTCTGCTCCGCCTTGAGCGCTGCCTCAACAGCCGCCAAGGCCGCCGCCTGCTCCTCGGCCTCCAGGTCGCGCTAGGGACGCGAGCAGTCCGGGTGTGTCCTCCGGGTCGCCGTCCTGTCGGAGCGCCGCCACCTCCGGCAGGATCACGGCCTCGGCCGGGGCTGGTGGGGCGGGGCCAGGAGGCGGGGCGGGCCCGCACCCGCGCAGGCGGGAGGGCCCGGCTTCGCCTGTGATGTCGCCGACGGGGAGCCCACGGGCGGCGCGCTTGAAGGCGCCGATCACGTCGTTGAACCGCTTGCCCCTCCAAAATCGGCGGCGGTTCGGTTGAACCGCCCACCGGGGTGCGCGCTCAGCTCGGCGTTCGTCGCCGGCGGGCCCTGCGTGGGGTAGCCGTCGGCGGAGATCCTCCACGGCCGCGGCACCTTCGCCGCCGCCGGCACGAACAGGCCGAACCGGAAGAGATCTTCCGTCTGCCCTTGTGTCAGGCTCGAAGGCCAGACGCCGCCCGGTGCCACGCCGTCGCTGTCCGAGTCGCTCGACGCCATTTTTGCAGGCCGGTGGAGATGACGCAGCGGTGGGGGGCGAGAGAGGGGTGAGATGGACGGGCGGTGTGGACGACGGGCGGTGTGGGCAGGGCGGGCGCGACGGGAGTAGATTTTATAGCCGGCGGGCGCGGAGCGGGTGCGGGGAGGGGCATTAACGACG
>NC_057814.1:487839895-487842574 GCF_018294505.1 Triticum aestivum | reverse complement strand
GTAAGACATGGTTCCCCCTCCCAAATCCCCATTCATACCACGTGGGCGCCAAATCACCTTCTCCCCGGAAGCTCCCTTCTCCCAAGCTGCGAAACCTCAGCCCCTCCTCCATGGCGCCCCCACTGCACCAAATTCACAACCGCCCTCCTCTCTAATCCTGGAGATGCTGTCCATTTGCCGTCGTGCACTAGGCCGTGTGCCTCTTACTCCGTGCTGCTGGAGCTTCCTCGACGATGGCCGCGTGAACCATACCGGAGCCGATTCACCCGCGCCGTTGTTCACGGCGCCGGAGCAGCTCCAACTTTGGACCCGTCCAGAGCCCCGCCGCTACTTCCCCGTAGCCATCGACCATCGCGACATCTCTACTTCCCTGCCGCCGGTAGCCACCGCAACCGCGGCAGCCTCACCGACTCGGCAGCTGGAGCTGCCTACTTCACCGGGCCGCCAGATAGGTCGCACCCTCATCTCAAATCACTTTATTTAGGTGTCAGTTGTCCTAATTTTTATTCTAGGCCTATCGATTCCCAATGGGAAGCAGCACCCCTCGAGCCGGCGGAGCTCCTAGGCTGCCGGTTGGCTGGTGTCTAACGTAAGGGTGCGGGGGCACAAGTTCGCCGTGGAAGCAGCGCTTAGATGGCTATCTTAGAGTTGTGTGGGTTGAAGGTACTGCCGCCGCCGGATCTGGATGACGGTGAGTCTTTGTGGATTGGCCCGGGGGCGGCGCAACCATGGCAGTGCGGTGGGGCGGGGAGCGGGGTTTTGGTCAGGGCCACGGACAGCGGAGGCAGGCTGCTCTATCGGTGGTCGCTGGCTCTTCGGGGAAGATTCCGAACAGTGTCAGCCGGGAGGCACAAGACGGTCATCAAGCCATCCGGCGTAGATCGGACAGTACCAAAATAAAATAAAATCGTGTGACCCCAATTTAGTCTTCAGTCAACAGACGTGTGACCACTCTCGTACCTTGCTGTTATCTCTTAGGGTATTTCTTCATATCAGAGAGATGTGTCGTTCTTAACGTTATGCATTTTCTGCATCTTCAGCCACACCGTCATCCGACTCACCGCAGCTGCTCCAACAAGGGAATCATACACCAGAAGGGAGCTATAGTCCCCACTCAACAGTTCCCTGCATCGAATGCGCGTGCCCGACATGGACAGCCACAACAACTGCAGGGCCATCGACAAGTCAGCACATGATGCTCACTCCTATGGATGGCGGCCAGATAGGTTGTACCCTCATCTTACTTGTGTGCAACATTTATGGCTTTGTTATTCATCTAAGCATGGAAAATAGATTATCACATTTCACTGTATATTCATGCTGATCTCTTACGGGTCTTGTTCAGGAGTTAACGTTGTTCCATAGTTCAGCTAAGAGACTTGTTCTTTAGGTAACGCTGTTCCATAGTTATCATCCATCAGCCAATGCTATCCCACAGGCTGGTGATTATAGTATTATACCACTTCTAGTATAACCTATGTTGTTCTTTAATACTTTTGTGTGCCATCTAGTTAATCTTGAGTACAAACGATACATATTTTGTAGCTTTCATATGTGTTCTCCCTTTAGTTTTTGAGACCTGTTGCTGCTAGTTAACCCCAGTCCTACTGTTTATGTCGTCTCCTACAGGCACTCATTACATAAATCTAACTACTAGTTGTCTTCCATGCATGTCAGATATAATTGCACACACTGCTTTATCCACAAGAACCTCACGGAGCAATGTAACGGCCAACAAACTTGACGTCAATGATACCCAATATGATGGAACATGTAAAGCCAGTTCTTCACAAGACTTGCAGAAAGATGATGAATCCTATTCACCCCATAAGGTCCTTGCTCTAACATGGCCCTTGATATGGGTACAGCATGCATATAATGTCCTAGAGTGCATCTACTCTGTTGCAATGCCTTGTGCTTCGCCTGCTGATCATGCATGTAAATATGGCATGCCTGTCAGGACCGGTTTTCGGGATATTAATTTCCCAGAAAATGGCCCTTGTGCTCACCAGCCCCAGGATTACTGTTAGCTGATGAGGCACCAACTTGATACAGAGATTCCAAGCAAAGTACAAAATATGTAGTACAAGACCATTGTGGCCTATGAGTACAACAATTGGTTTCTAGTGGTTGATGGCGGAAGCGGTTTGTTGTTCATCTGCGTCTATGGGACTCCATTTCCCACAGGAACAGCTGACCAGGATAACTCCTATCTTCGCGAGGCTGCTATCTCCATTGCGTAGGTTCCGAGGCTGTCGTCGCAACGCTCCTCTCCACGCAAGAAATCTGGCCAAGACAATAGCCAGGGACAAGCTAGTGAGTACTTTGAATGTACTCGCAAACATCATGAAAACAGGTATAACATAGCAGGTGATAATCATGCACTAAAATAATCCGCGATCACTTAGTCAGTCCCAAACTAAAACTCACGATGCACGTAAGCAGGAAATTAAAAATGCACCGATCGGGTGTCTGAAGCGACACCTTGAATGGGTAATAATATAAAGCGTGCCTCAGTCGGGCGTCTTAGCGACGTCACATAAAGGGCTTATATAAAAGAATAACAAACATGCCACAGTCGGGCGTCTGAGCGACACCACATAAAGGGCTTATAAGGTAAATAAATAACAAGCATGCCACAGTCGGGCGTCTCAGCGACACCACATAAAGGGCTCATAA
>NC_057814.1:487828874-487839792 GCF_018294505.1 Triticum aestivum | reverse complement strand
CAGTCGGGCGTCTCAGCGACACCACATAAAGGGCTTATAAGGTAAATAAATAACAAGCATGCCACAGTCGGGCATCTCAGCGACACCACATAAAGGGCTTATAAGGTAAATAAATAACAAGCATGCCACAGTCGGGCGTCTCAGCGACACCACATAAAGGGCTTATAAGGTAAATAAATAACAAGCATGCCACAGTCGGGCGTCTCAGCGACACCACATAAAGGGCTTATAAGGTAAATAAGCATGGTGAATATCCAATAGGTAGAACCGTCCCAGGGATACTCAACATTTCAAATAATGTAAATGGTTAGTCCATAATAATAATAATCATAATCATCACAAGTCACAAGTCATGATCCAAGTTCTGGTTTAACAGTTTTTCTCCTCCGAAGACCGACACTAAGACCGACACTTGACCCATCCCAGACTGTAGTCCTTAACCATTGACACGGCTATTCGAATAGATGTATAATCTCTGCAGAGGGTGTACTCTTTACCCACGGGTAATGGATTTCTTTAGTCCATCGAGACTAATTCCGTCTGTGGTCTTTTAATTGATAACACACCTAACCGCACACACCAGCCTAACTTACCGGTGTCTGGAATCACCCACGACACCCGTTAAGCGAAACTCAAAGTGGGGAGGCTACAACCTCGACTTAGCATGGGATCACAAAATTTATACCGCGCGCAGACTAGGGGAGCTACCCCTTCGGCTACAACCGAAACACCCATGCCCCCGGACCAGGTGGCATGCCTACCGGATGCCTCCGGTATCTTCCACCATGGCCTCTCTGTACGGTGTGTGCTAGGCAAGGGGTTGACAACTTACTTAACCGTACCCTACCTATGGCAGGGACAAGTGGTAGTACGAAACAAGTATGGGGGTTACTGGAACAAGACTCGATCTACGGCCGACTCAGGAGGTTTATGTATTCCCTGCATGGTTAGCATAGCGATGTTCATCATAGTTTCCCGACAGGGTCACCACCCCTCATGCCCCATCATGCCTTACTGCACATTCTCGCCACAACGAGACGTCAGTCACGGGGTTGTGTTCACCGGAACATAACCTCCTTTCGGACTCCCTCCGAACTATCATCAAGCACATGTGGCATGAGAAGTAGCTACTGTCACCAATGTCACATACATAACAGAAAAGATTTTCACCATGTGCTTATATGCATGAGTGTGATTCCACATAAAATAACACCACTCCATATTAGCATAAATGATGGAGTTCTAAAATATTCTAGCAAAACAACACCCAACTTGTATCATATCTGAGTTCAAGATGCTTGCCTTCAAGGTGTGGAGGGGTGAGGTGCACTCCAAAACTTTTGAAAGTTATAATCTCCCCTCCAAATTCCTATTTTCAAAAATATTCAAATAACACATACTTTAAAAACAGCGCAAAAAGTTATCCTAGATATTTTTGAAATAAATCTTAAAATAAACTAGGTGGAATTTGAGAGAGGTAGGAAAAAGAATTAATTCATTTGGAGTTTTATTTAAAAAGATATAGCCAGTCAAAATTCTGTTTTTAAAATAAAACAGAAAAGAAAATGTTTCGGACGAAATACGTTTTCGAGAGGGGGACACGTACTTCGGGCTTTACGCCTCCACTTAAAACAGTGCGGGCCGGCTCGGGGTCACTGACAGTGGGTCCAGGGGGCCCACTGGTCAGGGTTGACCAGTCGCCCGCGCCTCCCTCCTCCTCTGTCCGAGTGGTGGCGGGCTCCGGTGATCGACGCCGACGAACGGCGGCTCCCCACGGGGCCCCGGGTGCAGGGATGGATCCGCCAGTCCAGGGCGATCCTCCCGGTGGTCGCTAGGTTGGCGGGGTGGAGGGAGTCGCCGGCGGCGAGCTCCGCGGCGGAGGTGGCTTCGGGAGGTTTTGGGGACTAGAGCTACGGTGGTTCCTGATCGTGTTTGAGAGGTGGGGTGGCTCCGCAAGGTTCAGGGGAGTTGAACGGTGGCTCCAGACGGACGGGGGAGGCTCTGGTTACGACGAGCGGGACCGGAACGTGGCGGTGGCCGAGCTGACCGGAGAGGGGGAACACGGCCTTCCTTGGTCGATTGCAGGCTATGGGAGCGCTAGGTGGATGGCTTGAGCTTGCCTGAGTGACTGGACGAGCTCGGGGCTCCTCTTATAGGCGGCCAAGGTCGGTTCCGCGGCGGCCGTGGATAAGACCGACGGCGAACCACCGTTCTGTTGCTGCAGGGCGACGTGGAGGTGATTGGGGCTGGTCGGCGCATTCCGACGAGCTCCCCACTTCTCAAGGGGGCGAGCTGGCGCGCGCGGGTGGCTCGGGCGGTGCCGTCCGCGGCAGAGCCCTGCTGTGGCCGGCCGCTAGCTGCCACGGCCGACCTGACGGCAGCGCTGTGGAGCTCCAGGGGCGGCCTAGAGGGTGCTGGTGAGTGGATGAGGACGGGCGTGGCTCTGCAGGTGAGCAAAGGCCAGGGGCCAGACGCGGCGACCCGTGCGCACGCACGTGCAAAACGCGCGCTCTGGGCGCGCCCAGCGCATGCACGCCAGGTGCTCGACGAAATGCCAGTGCGTGTTAGAGAGCTCGGATGAAGCTGGTAGTTAACAGGCCTGGGTTATGGTTAGCTAGGAGCTTAGTGGACAAGTTAGTTAGGTCAGAGGATCAAGCTCACAATGCCAACTAAAAATCATGCCAAATTTGGCCATGCACACAAAGTGCTGAACAGAATGTCATGGGTAACTAGGCATCTCTTGGGGTGGCCAAAAACTCTAGATCATAGTCTCTTTAGATGCTAAAGAAGGTGGTAAGGTTAGTTTGGCAAAAACAGAAACTTGTTAGTGCAAGTTTTTGAGAAAACCAATTCTGGACAGAAAGAAAAGGGCATCATTTCATGGACCAAACATACTCCAATGGGTCCACTCTCCTGGGCTTAAGGGTTTTGCAGGGTGGTCTATAAGTAGGAAAAAGAGTCCTGGGTAAAAGGGCAAGTTAAAATATGGTTGCAGTAGAAAATGCCAAACTGAACCAGAGAGCAAAAGAGGATGATTTGCTCAAATTTTTCAAAGCACACTCATAGGTTTTTGCATAAAGTTGAATTATATACTCCTACTGACCTCCCCTAATTTTGGTGGAAGTTTTAAAGGAATATTTAAATAGGTTGTAGTGCAAATTACAAACTGGACCAGATTTGAAAACTTGAGGTAGGGCTCAAAATCTCCAAATGACTAAAAGAGATTTTTGCATAAAAGTGATGTGGGAACATCACATGACATCTCCAAATTTTGGTGGGAATTTTAAAGAAGTATTTGAAAGGGTTGTAGTGCAAATGAGGCTCTAAAGCTTATAAAAATCATTTTTAAAAGAATAAAGCTCAGGTAAAACAATTATGCAAATAAATCCACTGATAAAAGCAATGTTTTCTTGAGAGGGTATACAAGTCCAATAATATTTTTGGAAAGTTTTCACTTGGGGTAAAAACTCCACAATATTAAAGAAAAGAGAGGTTCTGAAATCAAAAGATAAATCCAGAAAATAAAAATTTAATTTCCTGGCAAAATTTTAATTAATAAAACAAGGTAGAAAATTTGGGGTGTTACAATGCCTTCCTGTTTTTCAGTACCTATTCCATTAATGATAACATGTTTTCAAATTCAAGTACTGCCATTCTACTCTATCGCAATGCCATCTGCTTAGTTTGGACATCATGCTTCTCAATATCTTATGCATTGTTATTCATCAGTATCTACTTCATCTGTCTACCATACCATGTTCTTTTCTTACATTGAAGTGTTGTTCTAGTGGTCTCTTGCAATGCCATCTTAGTTTCCCAATCATACGCGCATATGTTGCCTTAGTGTTTTTCTGTAATGTATTCCGCTAGCATACAGTTTTACATTCAAGTAGTGTTTTTTACACTGTTGTCCTATCGTATCCTAGCTCTTACATCATACTCTCTCCGTCCGGATTACATGTCGTAGAAATGGATAAAACTGGATGTATCTAGAACTGAAATACGCCTAGACCCATCCATTTATTTTCGGATGGAGGGAATACATGTCAATATGTCATGCCTTTCTATTCTTCAGTACCTATTCCATCTCTGTTGTAGCATGTTTTATAACTGAAGCACCCTTCTATATAAGGCATGCAAGGGGAAGACGGCTATGTTAGAATCTGAAGGGTTACAAACCAGGTCTTTGCAAAAGATCCAAACGCCAGGAGATAATAAACCAACTCCAGTTTTCATAGATACTGCTCCAGCACAGAGAAACCCAACTCCCACTGATAATAAGCAGATTCCAGTGGCCAAAGAACTAGTCCACTCCAGTCCAGCAAAAATATGTCAACTCCATTCTAAGAAGCGTGTGCGTACCCTCGCATCATGAAATTTTATAGCATTCTGATCATATTTTCTACATGTTTCTTACCCATTTCTCTTTTAGAAAATAAGCTTAAAGGATAGAAGACTTTCTGTACTGGGATCGTATTCGAGGAAAGTATCTTGCGGGAATTCTCTGTGCTCCAATGCTGATGTAAGTACTTGTTGTATATCACTATATTTTTACATCAGCATGTATTTTGTTAATCGGTGTGAATCCAACCTTTATCTGATCTAAATTCAGTTGTCGCAAAATGTTAAAGGCGACAATGTTTATTTTTGTAAGGAAAACTGCGTGGTAGTTTTGCATACTGAGCTGCATGAGTGTACTATATCATATCATGCGCATTACTGAATTGTAGTGCTGCTCTGGCTGCCCATTCATTCATGGTGTCAATGTTGCTTTCGTATTACCTTACCTGGCTGATGATAGATGTGCCATATTGTCTTAATTTGGTGTAGGCTGGTGTGGTCTGGTTGCCCAAACATTCGTTGTGTCAACGTTGCTTTCCTATTATCTGACCTGGCCAATGATAGCAATGCTAGTGTGTTAATTTGGTGCAGGCTGCTGAAGATAAGAAGACAAACTCTGAAAACAGCAAGGCAACCCCATTGTTTCTTTCCAATAAATCTAGGCCAGGTAATATGGCAATAACTCTTGATTAATCTGTTCGGTTCTCCTCCTAATTTATGTTATGATGCAGTGGTCGAGACACTCTACACTATCAATAATACAAGCCTGCCAAAATCGCCATCTGAATCTATTTAGTTTCCTCTGTCTCGAATGCAACGAAAAAAATGTATGTTTGTGAACCAATTAATGGCTGAAGCAATGATGGAAATGGTGGAGGAATCAGAGGTGCACATTCATGCGCAACAACAACTAATCAATGTTTTCAGCGACAGTGTAGCAAAGCAGCAAGAACTTGCCCACATGCTTATGGGCGTCATCCGCGCTGAGGTTGCAGATTGTGACGTTGTAGTTCGTTAGGTTCTGTTCATTTATTTGCACTAGCATCAATCTTTGATTGCTCAGTGGATGTAATTTCCTGTAATATATGCTGGATGTGCAACGTTTTTCCCTGTGTGTCGTTCCTTTGCTTGATCGGTTTTGGTCCTGTGCATAATTGCTCGTCGTAATGGGCTCAAATTATCTAATTGGGCCTAAAGACATGTACGAACTTTAGTGGGCCCATTAAGTTAATGAGCCCATTAAGTTAATGGGCCCATTAAGTTAATGGGCCATTACCAGGCCAAAAGTTAATGGTCGGCCCTCTTACCTCCCGGGTCGTTAACAGGCCGACATCGAAGCAGGCAACAGGCGGGCCCATTTGATTTCACGGGCCGTTAACAGGCTGATACTAGGTCGGGCTACATATGGCCCAACTATACTGTGGGCCTTTAGCAGGCCAAAAGAAACAGCGGGCTCGTACTGGACCATGAAGAGCATGGCCGCGAAGAGGCCGAAAGTCAGGTCGTACTGTAAATGGCCCAACTGTGTTGTGGGCCTTTAGCAGGCCGAAAGAGAAATCAGGCTGGTATTGACCATGAAGAGCATGGGTCGTTAAAAGGCCAAAACTCAGGTTTGGCTGCTAATGGCCCAACTCACTTATGGGCCGTCAACAGGCTGAAAGACACACCAGGCCGGATATTGGCCCAACACTTAAATGGGTCGCTAAAAGGCCGAAAGATGTACATCTTGAAAATTGGCCCATCCCTTGAATGGGCCGTTAACAGGCCAAAACCACATCGGGCGGATATTGAGCCCAAATATATAGCGGGATGTTAACGGGCTTGAACTGATGATGGGCTGCAATGGTGTCAAATCGTTAACGGGCCGTTGACGGGCCGAATTGGCACATCTCGTATGGGCCATGGGATTAAATGGACCTGACACAAGTAGGCCTTATATGGGCCAGCCTGCTAATTCTTACTAGGCCGGCCTTTTTTCACCGGAATGGGCCACTGTTGGGCCGTGCCATGTGTCGATCTATCATGGGCGCCTCCTGTCCAATGAGTGGATGACGTCTGTCCCAACGGTGAGCCGACACGTGGTTCCTCCAACCAATGAGAATTTTACACGTGGGAAATCCCCATTGGTGTGGGCTGTTAACGGGTTATCATATCCAAAATCGGACCCGATAGCTTAATGGCGACCCGTTACGGTCGATGCCACGTGTCGGTCACCCTTGACGAAAGCACATCTATGACGCACGATTTATCATCATGGAAGTGGACACTTCCGTGATGATAATTTTGGTAATTTCATGGAACACTTCTACGACAGCACAGGTATGACTATCTTGATTCTGTCATAAAATCTTCATGGATGTACATGCATGACAGAAAACGTGACCTACTGTGACAAACACGTATCATCACGGAAGTGTATTTTTTGTAGTGTTCGATGTGGTGTTCCAGGTGGTGTGAGCTGCGAAACTATTCCGCACTGTTTCAAATGAAGACCAAACTCATAACTCAAATATTCACCTCCATGATCAGATCATAGAAACTTTATTTTCTTGTTACGATGATTTTCCACTTCACTCTGAAATTCTTTGAACTTTTCAAATGTTTCAGACTTATGTTTCATCAAGTAGATATACCCATATCTGCTCAAATCATCTGTGAAGGTCAGAAAATAACGATACCCGCCGCGAGCCTCAAGACTCATCGGACCGCATACATCAGTATGTATTATTTCCAACAAGTCTGTTGCTCGCTCCATTGTTCTGGAGAACGGAGTCTTAGTCATCTTCCCATGAGGCATGGTTCGCAAGCATCAAGTGATTCATAATCAAGTGATTCCAAAACCCATCAGCATGGAGTTTCTTCATGCGCTTTACACCAATATGACCTAAACGGCAGTGCCACAAATAAGTTGCACTATCATTATTAAACTTATATCTTTTGGCTTCAATACTATGAATATGTGTATCACTACTATCGAGATTCAACAAAAATAGACCACTCATCAAGGGTGCATGACCATAAAACATATTACTCATATAAATAGAACAACCATTATTCTCTGATTTAAATGAATTACCGTCTCGCATCAAACAAGATCCAGATATAATGTTCATGCTTAACGCTGGCACCAAATAACAATTATTCAGGTCTAAAACTAATCCCAAAGGTAGATGTAGAGGTAGCGTGCCGACGGCGATCACATCGACTTTGGAACCATTTCCCACGCGCATCGTCACCTCGTCCTTAGCCAATTTTCGCTTAATCCGTAGCCCGTGTTTCGAGTTGCAAATATGAGCAACAGAACCAGTATCAAATACCCAGGCGCTACTACGAGCATTAGTAAGGTACACATCAATAACATGTATATCAAATATACCTTTCACTTTGCCATCCTTCTTATCCGCCAAATACGTGGGGCTGTTCCGCTTCCAGTGACCAGTCCCTTTGCAATAGAAGCACTCAGTCTCAGGCTTAGGTCTAGACTTGGGCTTCTTCACTTGAGCAGCAACTTTCTTGCCGTTCTTCTTGAAGTTCCCCTTCTTCCCTTTGCCCTTTTTCTTGAAACTAGTGGTCTTGTTAACCATCAACACTTGATGCTCCTTCTTGATTTCTACCTCCGTAGCCTTTAGCATCGCGAAGAGCTCGGGAATTGTCTTATCCATCCCTTGCATATTATAGTTCATCACGAAGCTTTTGTAGCTTGGTGGCAGTGATTGAAGAACTCTGTCAATGACACTATCAGCAGGAAGATTAACTCCCAGTTGAGTCAAGTGGTTGTGGTACCCAGACATTCTGAGTATGTGTTCACTAACAGAACTATTCTCCTCCATTTGCAGCTGTAGAACTTATTGGAGACTTAATATCTCTCAATCCTGGCATTTTCTTGAAATATTAACTTCAACTCCTGGAACATCTCATATGCTCCATGACGTTCAAAATGTCGTTGAAATCCCGGTTCTAAGTCGTAAAGCATGGCACACTGAACTATCGAGTGGTCATCAGCTTTGCTCAGCCAGACGTTCATAACATCTGGAGTTGCTCCTGCAGTGGGTCTTGCTCTTGCACCTAGTGGTGCTTCCAGGACGTAATTCTTCTGTGCAGCAATGAGGATAATCCTCAAGTTACGAACCCAGTCCGTGTAGTTGCTACCATCATCTTTCAACTTAGCTTTCTCTAGGAACGCATTAAAATTCAAAGGAACAGTAGTACAGGCCATTGATCTACTATATGATTCGCGCTCGACCTTTCGGTCCTAGTGTTCCGAGGCCATATCTGCATATACTAGGCTCGTCAAGTTTAACCCGAGTATGCTACGCGTGCAAAACTGGCTTGCACCCGTTGTATGTGAACGTAGAGCTTATCACACCCAATCATCACGTGGTGTCTCGGCACGACGAACTGTAGCAACGGTGCATACTCAGGGAGAACACTTATACCTTGAAATTTAGTGAGAGATCATCTTATAATGCTACCACCGTACTAAGCAAGATAAGATGCATAAAGGATGAACATCACATGCAATCAAATAAGTGATATGATATGGCCATCATCATCTTGTGCCTTTGATCTCCATATCCAAAGCACCGTCATGATCACCATCGTCACCGGCTTGACACCTTGATCTCCATCGTAGCATCGTTGTCGTCTCGCAACCTATTGCTTCTATGACTATCACTACCGCTTAGTGATAAAGTAAAGCAATTACATGGCGATTGCATTTCATACAATAAAGCGACAACCATAAGGCTCCTGCCAGTTGCCGATAACTTTTACAAAACATGATCATCTCATACAACAATTTATATATCATCAGGTCTTGACCATATCACATCACAGCAAGCCCTGCAAAAACAAGTTAGACGTTCTCTACTTTGTTGTTGCAAGTTTCACGTGGCTGCTACGGGCTTCTAGCAAGAACTGTTCTTACCTACGCATCAAAACCACAACGATTTTTCGTCAGGTGTGCTATTTTAACCTTCAACAAGGACCGGGCGTAGTCAAACTTGATTCAACTAAAGTTGGAGACACAGACACCCACTAGCCACCTGTGTGCGAAGCACGTCGGTAGAACCAGTCTCATGAACGCGGTCATGTAATGTCGGTCTGGGCCGCTTCATCCAACAATGCTGCCAAATCAAAGTAAGGCGTTGCTGGTAAGCAGTATGACTATTATCGCCCACAACTCATTGTGTTCTACTCGTGCATCCAACATCTACGCATAGACCTGGCTCGGATTCCACTGTTGGGGAACGTAGTATTTTAAAAAAAATCCTACGATCACTCAAGATATATCTAGGAGAAGCATAGCGACGAGTGGGGAGAGTGTGTCCACATACCCTCGTAGACCAAAAGCAGAAGCGTTTAGTAATGCGGTTGATGTAGTCGAACGTCTTCGCGATCCAACCGATCCAAGCACCGAACGTACGGCACCTCCGCCTTCAGCACACGTTTAGCTCGATGACGTCCCTCGAACTCTTGATCCAGTTGAGACCGAGGGTGAGTTCCGTCAGCATGACGGCGTGGCAACAGTGATGATGAAGTTGCCGGCACTGGGCTTCGCCTAAGCACTACGATGATATGACCGAGGTGTGTAACTGTGGAGGGGGGCACCGCACACGGTTAAGAGGAACTTGTGTGTTCTAGGGTGCCCCCTGCCCCCGTATATAAAGGAGGGGAGGGGAGGCCGGCCAGCCCTCCTAGGGCGTGCCAGGAGAGGGGAATCCTACTAGGACTCGAAGTCCGAGTAGGTTTCCACCAAAGGAAGAGGGGGAGAATGAAGGAAGAGGGGGAAGGGAAGGAAAGGGGGTGCCGCCCCTGTAACACCCCGCATGTAACTTTCCATATTTGTAACTCCGACTCTTGCCATTTTCGGCTATGTGTTATGATATTCCCTCCGTGGTCGGGTTTTTTCTTTCGTTTTGCTTTTTGTCCATGTCATGCATTTCATATCATGTCATCATGTGCATTGCATATGCTTACGTGTTCGTCTCTTGCATCCGAACATTTTCCCCGTTGTCCGTTTTGCAATCCGGCGCTCCTATCTCCTCCGGTGCACCCCTCTTGTTTTCTTTCGTGAGCGGGTGTCAAACATTCTCGGAATGGACCGAGGCTTGTCAAGTGGCCTTAATATACCACCGGTAGGCCACCGGTCAAGTTTCGTTCCATTTCGAGGTCGTTTGGTACTCCAACGGTTAACCGGGTATCCGCAAAGTCCATTTGTGTGTTGCAGCAAAACCCCCTCAAAAACCAGCCCAAAACCCACCAAACTCTTTTCCATGCTCTAGGTCGTTCGATCACGATCATGCGGGCGAAAACCGCACCTCATTTGGAGCCTCCTAGCTCTCTCTAGCTATAAAAGAGCATCCCCTCCCGAAACGAAACGCAGACAAACCCTAGCAACTTCCCTCGCGCCGCGCCGGACGTGTCCGTTCGCACCGTACACATCTCCACCGACGGTCGCAGCGAATCCGGCGCCGCCACGTGGCAGCCCGGGCGCCCGGCGCCGCCCGTATCGCGTCGGCCCGCCGGGCCCGTGGCCGGCCCCCTCGACCCGCTCCCCGCCTGCGGCTCCGCCCGC
>NC_057814.1:487805983-487828508 GCF_018294505.1 Triticum aestivum | reverse complement strand
GTCTGATATTTCTACAGCATATGCTCATGTTCAACAATGCATAACTCCTTGCATGTAGCTCCATTTTGCGCGTGTAATATGTCAAATTGTTCGTCTTGTGATGCTCTACATTTTGTTCAATTGCACCATGTTCATTAGAGGTCATCTTGATGCCCAAATATCTGTTGCAAGAGTGCTAGTTGTTTTTATCTGCTGGTTATCAGAACTTGGAGATTTGTCATTTTTGTATCATTTAATCTGTGCATCCTATGGGCATGAGCTCTACATGTGTTTTGTTGTATGCCATGCCATCTTTCCGGTGGTGTATGCCATGTATTTTTGTGATCTTGGTGGTGACTAGCACAAGCATGCAAACTAGGCCCCGTAATGTTTCTGATTTCAGGGACGGTGATTTCTCTGTCTTTGTCTGCTGTTATTTTGTTGTCATGTAAACTTGATGCTACAGAGAGATCCATGTATATTTTGGAGATGTTCAGTAAGGATGTTTTGTAGCTGTAGTTGTAATTGATCCATTACTGCCCTTTTTTGCAATTATGGAGTAACATAGCATGACTCAATCTTGCTCTACTTTTGCTATAAAATATTTCTGGCTGATTCTTAACATGATGTTCATTTTTGCCAAGCTTATTGTAGTTGAGCCATACATGCTATGCATTTGTTCTTGCCATGATTAGCTTCATAAACATGCCATTTTGCTGTAGGTATGCTATTTTTGTCATTAATTGCCTTGTGGTGAGTGCATCAAGCTCACAAACATGCCTTCATATTATTGTTTCTGCCATACTGTTTTTCTACCAAGTCTGAAACCTAATAACGAAACTTGCTATGTTCACATGCTTGCCATCATATCTTCTAGACCTTTTTGGCTTATGGTCAGTAAGGGACTTTTGTTATATGCATTTAGTAGAATATTGCCATGCCCTGTTTTTCTATGCTAAGTTCTTGTAGCATGTTGTTTTCGTGCTCTGAACATTGCTACCTGATGCTGTTTTCTGCCATGTCCAGTAATTTCACAAAGTCTGTGATCCTGTTATCTTTTGCACTTTTGCCATGCTTGTTTGAGCTTGATAGGTTGTGATCTAGCCGTAGCTCAGTGTTCATCTTTTGTCAAGCATCTCCTGTAGATTACTGTCATATGTTTGTTTGCTATGTTGAAGTGCTGTAGCATCATTGTTTGTTGCATTTTAAGTGCTATCATACTGTTAATCGCAGATCCGTGTCATTCTTGTTTTGCTTGCCATTTGCAAACCGTGCATCCGTTTCCGGTGATCTTTATATCGATTTCGACCGAAATCATCTCATCTTTCCAGTGGCATGCTTGGTTTGCCAAGTTACTGCCTTGTTCATCATTTTCCTTCCGGAGCACGCATATGCATCGCATATCATATCTCGCATATCATACATGTTTTGCATCATGTTGCTTGTGCATTTCTCGTGGTTGATTGTGGTTCCATTGCTTGTGTTCTTGTCTTGGGTAGAGCCGGGAGACGATTTCGTGAATGAGGAACCTGTTGAGTACGCTTACGAGGATCAAGCTTTCGACAACTCTGAGAACCTTGCAGGCAAGATGACCACCCCTCGAAATCACTTCTATCTTTGCTTTGCTAGTTGTTCGCTCTATTGCCATGCCGCGCTTCCTATCACTTGCTATATTATGTCTCCCATATTGCCATGTCAGCCTCTAACCATCCTTTCCTAGCAAACCGTTGTTTGGCTAAGTTACCGCTTTTGCTCAGCCCTTCTTATAGCGTTGCTAGTTGCAGGTGAAGTTGAAGTTTGTTCCATGTTGGAACATGGATATGTTGGGATATCACAATATCTCTTATTTAATTAATGCATATATATATACTTGGTAAAGGGTGGAAGGCTCGGCCTTATGCCTGGTGTTTTGTTCCACTCTTGCCGCCCTAGTTTCTGTTATACCGGGATTATGTTCCTTGAGTTTGCGTTCCTTACGCGGTTGGGTGATTTATGGGACCCCCTTGACAGTTTGCCTTGAATAAAACTCCTCCAGCAAGGCCCAACCTTGGTTTTACCATATGCCGCCTAAGCCTTTTTCCCCCGGGTTTTCTAGAGCCCGAGGGTCATCTTTATTTTAAACCCCCGGGCCAGTGCTCCTCGGAGTATTGGTCCAACCTGTCAGTCGCCGGTGGCCACCAGGGGCAACTCTGGTCTGGCCTATCGGAAGCTTGGACAATCCGGTGTGCCCTGAGAACAAGATATGTGCAGCTCCTATCGGGATTTGTCGGCACATTCGGGTGGCTTTGCTGGTCTTGTTTTACCATTGTCGAAATGTCTTGTAAACCGGGATTCCGAGACTGATCGGGTCTTTCCGGGAGAAGGTTTATCCTTCGTTGACCGTGAGAGCTTATGATGGGCTAAGTTGGGACACCCCTGCAGGGTATTATCTTTCGAAAGTCGTGCCCGCGGTTATGAGGCAGATGGGAATTTGTTAATGTCCGGTTGTAGAGAACTTGTCACTTGACCCAGTTAAAAGACATCAACTGCGTGTGTAGCCGTGATGGTCTCTTCTCGGCGGAGTCCGGGAAGTGAACACGGTTTGAGTTATGTATGACATAAGTAGGAGTTCAGGATCACTTCTTGGTCATTGCTAGATGACGACCATTCCGTTGCTTCTCTTCTCGCTCTCTCTTGCGTATGTTAGCCACCATATATGCTTATTGCCGCTGCAGCTCCACCTCATTACACCATCCTTTCCTATAAGCTTAAATAGTCTTGATCTCGCGGGCGTGAGATTGCTGAGTCCCCGTGACTCACAGATTCTACCAAAACAGTTGCAGGTGCCGACGATGCCAGTGCAGATGATGGAGTCGATCTCAAGTGGGAGTTCGACGAGGAACGTGGTCGTTACTATGTGTCTTTTCCTGATGATCAGTAGTGGAGCCCAGTTGGGACGATCGGGGATCTAGCATTTGGGGTTATCTTATTTTCATTTGGTTCTTGGCCGTAGTCGGTCCATATGTGTGTATTTTTGGATGATGTATGAATTATATTTATGTATTGTGTGAAGTGGCGATTGTAAGCCAACTCTTTATCCCATTCTTTTCCATTACATGGGATTGTGTGAAGATGACCCTTCTTGCGACAAAACCACTATGCGGTTATGCCTCTAAGTCGTGCCTCGACATGTGGGAGATATAGCCGCATCGTGGGCGTTACAAGTTGGTAATCAGAGCCATCCCCGACTTAGGAGCCCCCTGGTTGATCGAATCGCTGGCGTTGTTCAGTCTAGAACAAAAATGTTTTGAGTCTTAGGATTATATATATCGGAGAGTAGGATTCTTTTTACTCCTCAGTCCCTTCGTCGCTCTGGTGAGGTCTCCTGATGTAGAAGTTTTGTCTATTCTCTCCTCAAATTTCACTAAAAAAAATTTAGGATCACGCGGGTATCTTGGAATCGTTCCGATGGTTTTCTGACGAGAACATTGTTCTTGGTGCCTCCTGACATTTAGAGGTTGTGGCAGTGTCCCGGGGAGTTGAGCTCCGAGGTGTTGTCGTCACAATTTTATCGTTGCAGTTCTGGAATACCTGAGTTTCGCTGAGATCGAAATCTCTTTTATGTAGTTGTTGGTGAGATCACCTCGACGCCACCCGGTACTGGGGCGGGAGTTCGGGAGTATTGCCATAACTTGTATAACGGATGTTTTTCGAAGGTTGAGGTAAACGATTTCCGAAGGTTTCTTGGTTATGTGTTGACGGATGGATACAGCTGGATCTAGGTATTGTTAGTTTGGGTGATATATTTTGTGTCCCCTGTATCCCCAACACCAGATTGCATAACCAGAAAGTTTCGGGAGTTTATAAGTGGGAATTCTAGTAGCCTTAGGATATCTTCTCGACAGACGCATGATATGAGATTGGGGTTCGACGTCTAGTGGTCCGCCTATACACGGTTGGTTTTACAGTGGTCTCGTAGTGTCTTAAAGAGTCCTTGGCTATGCCGACTCGGGGATGCTTCGTATGTCATGTGCACAGCCTTGTACATGATGGTGCTGTACGATTGAGCCCGTGTGGGCCCCACCACGAAAACTTCGGACGAAATCTCTATCATATGTTTGTTCCGGCTTATTCTGCAAGCCAATACTTTGTTTTGTTTTGATTTGTGGTATTCGAGTTGCTTCGAAGTCATATGTTGATTCCATATCTTTTTCAAGTGGCTTCTCAACTTATGGAAGTGTGATGATTTACTACGGAATTCATTCGTTCATCCTCGTTCGAATGTTTATTGTGAAGACTATATGTTGCAATTTCTATCCGTTGATTCTACTTATCTATTTGTCTATCAAGATACTAACGGATGTCACCCTCTTCAGGATGGCTCCGCCAACGCATCAGAATCCGGAACGCAATGAAGGGAGTCAAGCGAACCCTCCGCCACCACCTCCACCTCCGGAGGCATGGCAAGCTATCATGGAAGCCACCAACGCCAATGCTCAGATGATTCTGCAACTCTTGCAAGAACGTACTCAAGGGCAAGGCAATCAAGGCAATCAAGGTCAAGGCAACAATCAGCCTAACTTCGCTACACTCAACCAGTTTCTCGCAAATCAGCCCAAGTCTTTCAGCTACTGTGCCGAGGCCACGGATGCCGATGATTGGCTCGTGGACATCAACAAGCATTTTGAATGTAGCAATGTCAGGCCTGAGGACTATGTCAAGTTCGCTTCTTTCCAGCTCAAGGACCAAGCTGCTGATTGGTATCAACAATACAAAGATTCCAGAGGAGGTCGTGTGATCACTTGGACTGACTTCTGTCGGGACTTCAAAGTGCACCACATTCCACAAAGTGTTGTTGAGAGCAAGCGTGAGGAGTTCCGCAATCTCAAGCAAGGCAACATGTCTGTGTATCAATACAACATCCAGTTTCAGAAACTTGCTCGCTTTGCTAAACAAGACGTTCCTGATGAAAAGAGCATGATCTATCACTTCAGAGGTGGCCTTAAAGAGGATCTGCAATTAGCTCTCGTTCTTGTTGAGCCTACTCAGTTTGATCAATTCTATAACATGGCACTGAAGCAAGAGGCTGCTCAGCTCAAGTGTGAGGCTTCTAAGAAGAGAGTCAGAGACGCGGTTCAGTCTTCTTCTTCCTCACTGGTGACAGCTAAGCAACAGAAGTTCTGGTTGCCTCCTCCTCCTCCGTTTCGTCAGCCTTATCAACAGAAGAACAAAGGTGGCCATGGTTCTTCCAACTCTTCCAACTCTGGCTATCAGAACAAGTCTCAGAATCAAGCTCCAATGTCCAATGCTCCTTATCACCGTCCACTCTCAGAGGTGACTTGCAACAAGTGTTAGCAGAAAGGTCACTATGCTAACAAGTGCTTCAACCAAAGGCGTCTTCCGCCTCCTCCTCCTGTCAGATCTTCCAGCAATGCAGTGGTCAAGCATAATCCAAAGTTTGCAAAGGTGAACATGATGAATGCAGCTCAGGCGGAGGAATCTACTGATGTGATAATGAGTAATCTTCCTGTTAATGATATTCCTGCAAAAGTTCTTTTTGATACTGGTGCATCCCTTTCTTTCATATCAAGACCATTTGCATCTAAGCATGAATTGCATTTCCAAGGATTGCCTAGACCGTTAGCAGTTGTCTCTCCGGGCAAATGCATGAATGCAAGTTCCATGGTTCCGGATGTTTCCATCAAGATGGGCGACTATAAATTTCTGTCTTCTCCAGTTGTTCTTGGTGACTCGGATATTGATCTAATTCTCGGGATGGACTGGCTTTCTAAGCACAAGGCTCAACTTGATTGTGCTGCCAGGGAAATTCAATTGACACACTCTTCTGAGGATGTGATTATTTATGCCGCTCATGATGAAACCATTCGGTTTTTCTCTCTCAATGAGAAGGGCGAATTGAATGCCATCTCTCAAATTCCAGTCGTTTGTGAGTATCAAGATGTCTTTCCAGAAGAGCTTCCGGGTATGCCTCCTCATCGGCCAGTTGATTTCGTTATCGAACTAGAGCCTGGCACTGAACCCGTTTGCAAGCGTCCATACAAGCTTGGACCCAACGAGCTGAAGGAATTGAAGAAACAGCTCGATGAACAAGAGCGTCTGGGTTTGATCAGACCGAGTTCTTCTCCATGGGGTTGTGGTGTTCTTTTTGTCAAGAAGAAGGATGGCACGGACCGACTTTGTGTCGATTACCGTCCATTGAACAAGAAGACAATCAAGAACAAGTATCCACTTCCCAACATCAATGAGCTATTCGAGCAACTCAAAGGTGCTAAAGTATTCTCGAAGCTTGACCTTCGTATGGGTTATCATCAGATTCGCATTCGTGAAGAAGATATTCCCAAGACAGCATTCAGAACAAGCTTTGGTTCTTATGAATATACTGTCGTGTCTTTCGGCCTTGTCAATGCTCCTCCAGTTTTCTCTCGGATGATGAATTTCATATTCAACCCCTACACCAATGAATTCGTTCTGGTGTATCTCGATGATATCTTGGTCTTCTCCAAGAATAAGCAGGATCATGCCAAACATTTGCGATTGGTGCTCGACAAGCTCAGAGAGTATCAATTCTATGCGAAGTTCTCAAAATGTGAGTTTTGACTTGATGAAGTTCTTTTCCTTGGTCACATCATCTCTGCCAAGGGCATCACTGTTAACCCCGAGAAGGTGTCCGCAATTGTGAATTGGGAACCTCCTCAGAATGTCAAGCAGCTTCGCAGTTTTCTTGGTCTTGCAAGCTATTGCCGAAGATTCGTTGAGAATTTCTCCAAGATTGCAAAGCCTCTTTCCAACCTCCTCCAGAAGCATGTGAAGTATGTCTGGTCTCCTGAGTGTGACGTTGCTTTCAACACTCTCAAAGAGAAACTTGTCACCGCTCCTGTCTTAACTCCTCCTGATGAATCCAAGCCATTTGAAGTTTTCTGTGATGCTTCTCTCCAAGGTCTCGGTGCTGTGTTAATGCAAGAGAAGAAAGTTGTGGCCTATACCTCTCGTCAGTTGAAGCCCAACGAGAAGAACTACCCCACTCACAATCTTGAGTTGGCGGCAGTTGTCCATGCATTAATAACATGGAGACATCTCTTGTTGGGAAGACAAGTGGACATTTTCACCAATCACAAGAGTCTCAAGTATATTTTTACTCAGCCCAACCTCAACCTCAGGCAGACTCGATGGGTCGAAATGATTCAAGAGTACAATCCGAGTATTGAATATACTCCAGGCAAGGCCAATGTCATTGCAGATGCTTTAAGCAGGAAGGCTTATTGCAACAGCTTAATTCTCAAGCCATTTCAACCGGATCTTTGTGAAGCTTTCCGCAAGCTGAATCTCCAAGTTGTTCCTCAAGGCTTTCTTGCCAACCTCATAGTCTCTCCTACTTTGGAAGATCAAATTCATGAGGCACAACTCCTGGATACCATGGTGAAGAAGGTGAAACGTGGTATCGACAAGGGTCTTTCCAAATACAAGTGCTATCGCATTAATGACAGAGACACTTTATTCTTCGAGGACCGGATTGTGGTTCCTAAAGGTGATCTAAGGAAAGGCATAATGGACGAGGCGCACAATTCTCTTCTTTCCATTCATCCTGGAAGTACGAAGATGTACCATGACCTCAAGCAGTCGTTTTGGTGGACTCGAATGAAGCGAGAAATCGCTCAATTCGTGAATGAATGTGATGTCTGTCGAAGAGTGAAAGCAGAACACCAACGACCAGCTGGTCTCCTCCAACCTCTTGCTATCCCAGAGTGGAAGTTTGATCATATCGAAATGGACTTCGTGACTGGTTTTCCAAAGTCTAAGCGCAGAAATGATGCTATCTTCGTTGTCATTGACAAGCTTTCTAAAGTGGCTCATTTCCTTCCAATCAAAGAATCTATCACAGAAGCTCAGTTGGCAGAGCTATACACATCCAGAATTGTCTCCTTGCACGGCATTCCACAATTGATTTCTTCTGATCGTGGAAGCATCTTTACCTCTAAGTTCTGGGACTCCTTCCAGAAGGCCATGGGCACAAACATTCGCTTCAGCACAGCTTTCCATCCTCAAAGTAGTGGCCAAGTCGAGCGAGTCAGTCAAATTCTTGAAGATATGCTCAGGGCTTGTGTCATTTCCTTTGGCATGAAATGGGAAGATTGTCTTCCATATGCTGAATTCTCCTACAACAACAGCTTCCAAGCGAGTTCGGGCAAGGCCCCATTCGAGATTCTCTATGGCAGAAAGTGCCGTACTCCTCTCAATTGGTCAGAGACTGGTGAACGCCAACTTCTTGGCAATGACTTAATCACTGAAGCTGAAGAAATGTGTAAAGTCATCCGTGATAATCTCAAAGCCGCGCAATCGTGCCAGAAGAGTTACTATGATAGTAAGCACCGTGATTTGGCTTTCGAGATCGGAGACCGTGTCTACCTCCGCGTCTCTCCAATGAAAGGCACTCGTCGCTTCGGTATCAAAGGGAAGCTTGCCCCTAGATACGTGGGTCCTTTCAAGATCATTGGCAAAAGAGGCGACCTCGCCTATCAACTTGAGCTTCCTTCCAACTTCGCAAACGTACACGATGTGTTCCACGTGTCACAGCTCCGCAAGTGCTTCAAGACGCCTGAGCGCACTATCAACTTCGAAGAGATTGACCTCCAAGAAGATTTGTCTTATCATGAGCACCCTGTTGCCATTCTTGAAGAAACTGAGCGCAAGACTCGCAACAAGTCAATCAAATTCCTGAAAGTGAAGTGGTCGCACCATTCCGACCGGGAAGCCACCTGGGAACGCGAGGACCATCTCCGTTCCGAATATCCGGAGTTCTTTCAGTCCTAGTGTCGTGGAATTGTCACGGCAGATGTCCTTGAGCTAGGACTTAGTCGTGGAGCCATCGCAGCTAGGAAGCTTGAAGGGGTTAAGCGGGACAAGGAACACGAGGGTTTATACTGGTTTGGCCCCTTACGGAGAAGGTAAAAGCCTACGTCCAGTTGAGGTGGTATTGATTAGGGTTTCGATGACCAGGGAGCTAAACTGCTATGCCTGGCTCTCGATGAGATCTTTCTTGTCCCTAAACCGCTGCCGGGTCGTCCCTTTATATATGGAGGCTGACGCCCAGCAGCTCTCAGAGTCCCGGCCGGCTCATAAGAGTGTCCGGCTCGGACTCTCAACTATTCTTGCCTTACACTACAAGTTCTACCATGATAATGATTGTAACTACGGGCCTTAAGCCATATCCGGGTCTTAAGCCCATCTTTGGCCCACCGTCTTCAAGCTTGGCACCGGGCTTCTGGCAATGACCATATGAGTAACCCGGCCCCTCCTGGCGAGTGACTCTAAGGTCTATATCCTCAACATTAGGCCCAGATTGATTTGAGCCGGCTCATGTCAATCTTCAATTCTTTCGACAGAAAAAAATCTCCGGCTTACCATTTGTGTGAAGGCCATAACCCGACGTGACGTCATTCTCTGGACTCCGGGTAATCCGCCGTGACGTCATCTTCCATTAAGCCCGTTTTTTACTCCACCAGATCCGCAACGGATCTATTCTTTACTGCCATCCCAAAAATCGAGGCGTTTCATGGGGAGATAACCACGCCGTGGTCTCCTCGTTTCTCGCGCCCACTTATGAGCTCGCCCTTATAAATAGGCCGGCCCGACGGGCCTTCAGCCACTCTTCTTCCTCCTCGCGCCATTGTTCCTCCGCCCGAGCTCGAACTCCGCCGTCGCCGCCGCGCCCCCGGTCTTCGTCAACCTTGGCCGCTGCCTCACCCTGACTCGGTCCAGACAAACGGCGGCAACCTCCGCATCTCTCCAGCACCGGTGAGTCCTCGCTACTCCATAGGGCAGATCCGTACTAGGGCTCCGTAGTTCTTCCTCTGTTCTTCGTAGTTCATCGCGGCCCTCAGTAGATTTGATTTTTACTGCCTCTTTTTGATCTTAGTATAGTATAGAACTAGTGCGGCGGCTATTTAGTACTCATTTCAAATGCAAGTAGGTCTCTTTTCACTGCATAAAGGCCTCGTTCAAGCTCAAGAACTCCCCTGCGTCTGTTTTTAGGTCTAGAAACCTTTCTTTTGCCCGACCATTTTGATCCAAAATATTTACCGCAATGTGTGAAACCTGTTTTCACCACACTTAGTAAAAAACTGCACTCATGGAGCCATGGCGGGTTACATTTCCGGTTTAAAGAAACCACGCGCCGTAGAATCTTCCGACTCAAAGGAGACCATGCGCCATAGAATTTGCCGGCTCATCTGTGATAGGGCCGTAGACAATCGAATTACTCTCAATACTTCAGGCGGCTTAAATAGCCTGGCGCACTTAGATATATGTCATTAGTCCCCTCCGTAAGCCGCCACTTAACACTGAACTATAACTTTCCTCCGGCTTATACTTAAACCGGACGTTTCCTTTCATCATAGGCTGCCGACTTTCACCATGCCTCCCAAAGCTCCTAAAGCCTCCATCACTTGCAATTGGATGAGGTCCAATGTCACCAACGAGACGCTAGCAGATTTTGTCAAGTCAGGCTACCTGCCCAAGAAGGATGTCATGTCCTACCGTGCCCCTGACCCGTCAGAGGAGAGACCACAGCCAAAGGACGGGGAGGTGGTCATTTTTGCGGATCACATGAGCCGGGGCTTCGCACCGCCCGGCTCAAAGTTTTTTAGAGACGTGCTGAACTTCTTTGACCTGCGGCCACAAGATATAGGACCCAACTCAGTGTCCAACATCTGCAACTTCCAAGTGTTCTGCGAGGTCTACCTTGGAGAGGAGCCCAGCCTGCTGCTCTTCAGAGAGCTCTTCTACTTGAACCGCCAGAACGAGTGCGCCAACGGGCCAAGTCTGGAGCTTGGTGGCATCTCCATTCAGCGGCGGAGGGACTGCCTTTTCCCTTACACAGAGCCGCCAAGCCACCCCAAAGACTGGAATCTGACGTGGTTCTACTACCAAGACACGTCACCGGCTGATGAGAGTCCGTTGCCCGGCTTTCGCCCCTCGCGTCTGGAGCCAACACACCCACTGTCAGACAAGCTGACCCAAGCGGAGCGCCAACCTCTGCTCCCCACCATAAACAAGATCAAGGCTCTCCTGGGCAATGGTCTCAACGGAATCGATCTGGTCCGGGTCTGGATCTCCTGGCGGGTGATCCCATTGAGCCGCCGCCCCGGCTTAATGTGCGAGTACACGGGCCGAAAGGATGACCCCCAGAGACACAGCCGCAGCGATCTTCCTGAAGATGTTGCAGAGGATATGACCAAGGCTCTCTTGAACGAGAGCCTAGCAGACTGCGGGAGGACCGGGTTAGCCCCCTTCTGCAAGACCAACCCAGCCCCAGCGGTAAGCCGTTGATCTGAACATCTTCCTCTGTATATAACTTTCATCTGAATCATTTTAAGAAATCATCATTGTATTTTTCAAGCTGATGATAAGTTCTGGCGGGTCAAATATGACCATGAGGCGGCCAAGAAGGCCAGAAAGGTGAAGAAAGCCGCCAAGAAAGCCGCCCCTCGCAAGAAAGGAAGTAGGCCTACTGCTTCAGAGCTGATGCAACTAAGCGACAGCTCCGAGTCAGAGGTAACCCCTGAACCTGTAAGTCCTTGTTGTATTTGTTGTTTATTTCTGTCCGCCTTATCAATACTTGTTCATCAATAGGACGACACCGGAGCAAGTAACCCGGTGGTTGAAGAGGTAACGATACTTTCCTCCGACTCGGAGCCCTTGCCAAGGCTGAAAATCCGAAGAGTAACCCGGAAAGTAAGCTTTTCACATCCTTTAGCTTATCAAGACCCTCAATTTATTTTGAAGCGACAGGTGCATGAGAGCCGGCGGCACACCTGGACCGACAAAAGCACTAATCTCTCCTCCGGGTTACCTGACGCATCGAGGAAACGCCGGACCGAGGTGATCTCAAAATTGTACCCTTTTCATCCTTTGGCAGGTGTTATACGTCAACCGCTCAACTCTGCTGACTCAAATTATCAGGAAACTTCCCCCTCTTCAGGCGACTCTATGCAGTCAAGCCTGCCGGCGTTCAAGACCGTGCCCGGGTAACGATAATCATCTCATGTTATACTTTGTCCTTACTCACACTATTGTGTTTAACCTTTCTGTCTTTTCAGTGCCCAGGCCAAGCTCACCAAGAGGGCAAAGAAGACCAAGCCGGTCGAAGAGCCGGATTTGCCTGAGCCGGAGGCAGCCGCTCAAGAACCGCCAGCTGCCTCTGCTCCTGAGGCCGCTGCTCCAACCAACAAGCCCGTAGCAGAAGCTTCTGTTAACCCGGAGGCCTCCAGCTCGGCTCAACCAGCAGATGACCCGGACGTGGTAATCACCCGGAAGGAATTTGTTGAGCCGGGGAGGCCTACTGCGCTGGCCAAGTGCTCCGCCAAGGGGGAGTTGCTACAGCCCCGTCGGGTTAATCTGGACCTTACTGACTACACCAACCTGAACATCGGAGAGATCGTCTCCAGCTTCGTCAGTCAAGTGCACAAGAGCCGGGATGCAGAGATCGGCATGGTGAACCAAAATCAGCAGAAGTCTGAGGTACTACTCTTCTATCCTCTTACTTATTGCATAGTTACCTTTACCATGCTAGCCCCCAAGTCGACGACTTATGATCGAGTATGTTGTAGACTTAGGTTCCGGCTTACTCAATTGAGCCGGCAATTTGTAGATAGAAACGTTCAATATGCATTAGCCCCCAAGTGCCAAGTGTCTTTGCTTGGAAAGTGCTTGGGACTTTTAAAAATGCACAATAACTGTTCATCCTATAACCCGGAAATTATGCAGGCTGCTTGTAAAAAGTTTGAAGCTGACATCTCCGATCTGAAGAGCCGGCTGAAGACACAAGAAATGGAGACCCGGAAAGCAAACGCTAAATTTGTGTCCAGCATCGCTGCACAAGAACAGCTGAAAACAAACTTTGATGTCGAACGGAGAGCCTGGGCCGAAGAGAAGGCCACTCTGGTGAACCGGGCCGAACAGGCAGAGAAGGCTCTCTCAGAGAAGACCGCCGAACTCTCCGGCTTAAAGCGCCAGGTGTCCCAAATGGTTGCCGCAATCTTCGGTAAGTCATCTCACCGGCTTTCATCAAGTTTAGAATCTTTATATCTCATAACTCATCCTCGTCGGCGGCTTATCTGATTCTGTTAAACAGGTCCCAGAAGTGCCAACCTCAACCAGAGTGTGGTAACCAAGCTTAAGGTCGTGTACACCCTGGTGGAGCAGCTCTACACCGGGTCACAGCGTGCCTTGGCTGTGGTGGCCCTATCCAACGAGGTGCCGACTCACCTGGCGGAAGTTCTTCGCCGGCTCGCCGTTCTGCCTCAACGTATCCAAGAGCTGCGATGGGCCTCTGCAAGAGCCGGAGCGATCGCCGCGCTGAGCTGGGCCAAGGCGTTCCTTCCAGAGTTAGACCCGGCAGACATCGCCCTCGGCTATCCAAGCTTAAAGGAAGACGGCTCCGCCTTTGACCAGAAGGACTTCGCGGGTTGCGTGAAGATCGTACGCCTGGTGGCCACTCTGATTGGCAATGATATAGATCTGACTAAGTATCAGCCGGGTTACAATGCGGAAAATCAGAGGATCCCGACCCCTCACTATGAAGCCCTCAGCTTAATCCCGCCGGCTCGTCAGCACACCTTCGCCCCGGAGATTGACCCGGCCGGGTTAATTGACGAGGAAGCTCAATTCGAAGCTCTGAGCGGCATCGATTGGAAGTCGTCGACTTTCCAGACCTTGGGAACAGCCGGAGGAGAAGAGAGGGACGAGCCGGAGACTTCAACCCAGCAAGCGTCGTAATTCTGCTGGCGGTTTATCAAACAATGCCTCACCCTTTTGGACTCAACGAGTCTTGTAATAGAGTAGGACCAACACTTTATCTTTGCCGTGTCATCGTGCACGCCTTGAATGCTTGAAGTTTATTGAAGTTGTCTCCTTTATATGTCTCTGGGTCATAATTAATCATTCATTTTCCTTAAGCTCAAAATAATTGCCTTTAACTATCCTGCATAAAAGGACAAATCACAAGTCTCTAGGCGGCTTACCGCCCTGAGAATCATATGTTTTAGATATATAACCTGGAATATGAATCAAAAAAGACTGGTCCTCAATTATATCCTTAATGCAGCCGTAATAACACACTTAGCGGCCTGCAAGCATATTTCCGGTTTAGATAACCCGGGTAATAAGGTTGGTACCTTAATTCCGATTTACTTGTCTTAATGACACCCGTTGTGTTCAACTAACACTGTAAATCAAAGTTAAGCCGGCAAAGTGAGACCCGGCCGTACACACTTTGAAATAATCAGAAGAAACTTGCTATAAAGCAGAAGAACTTAGGGGCTTCCGGTTCGAATACAACCAGAGACCCGGCCCAAAGGGGTTATGCTAGGATTCGAATACGATCATATAGCCCCCAGTGGGTGTGGCGATGCCAATCAAGAGGGTACCGACAGCTATGTTCTCTTTGGTTCGAATACGACCCATGTTTGAACAGGAAGCCCCCAAATGATTTTAAGAATTGTTTAACGACGCTGATTCGAATACGATCCACGTCGGTTCCCAAAGGGGTTAAACTATGATTCAAATATGATCAAAGAAAGCTCCCCAATGAGCTCGGCACTTCGCCAATCAAATGGGTATCGATAGTTATGTTCTCTTTGGTTCGAATACAACCTATGTTTGAACAGGAAGCCCCCAAGTGACCTTATTGCCTACGGCTAGATTCAAATACGATCATAAGCCGGATCCTCCTTCAAATTATCATGTAATCTTGCAATGAAAACAACACGTGCACATTTGGAGGAGAAAAAAGGACAGAGGTCCTGCTTTATTGCTTATCATAATATATACATGGCTTAGAGGAATATGTACATCATGAGAGCCGGTGGCTCAAGTGTAGTAAGGCCGAAGCTGAGCTATGTTCCACGGCCGACGGGTCTCTTCCTCCGACTTACGTGAATCTTTGTGCTCCCGAATGTCAATGAGGTAATATGACCCGTTGTGCAAATTCTTGCTGACCACAAAGGGCCCTTCCCAAGGCGGGGATAGCTTGTGCGCGTCTGTTTGATCTTGGATGAGCCGGAGCACCAATCGCCTTCCTGGAAGACCCGGGATTTAACCCGGCGACTATGATAACGGCGCAGGTCCTGTTGGTAAATTGCTGAGCGAGCTACTGCCACATCACGCTGTTCGTCCAACAAGTCAGAGCATCTTGGCGCGCCTGTTCATTATCCGCCTCAACGTAAGCCGCCACTCGAGGCGAGTCATGACGGATGTCACTAGGGAGGACTGCTTCTGCCCCATAAACCATGAAGAAAGGCGTGAAACCTGTAGATCTGTTAGGAGTAGTGTTGATGCTCCATAACACGGAGGGAAACTCCTCCACCCAACAACCCGGCGTCCGTTGCAAAGGGACCAAAAGCCGGGGCTTAATGCCCTTCAGAATCTCCTGATTAGCTCTCTCAGCTTGACCATTGGATTGAGGATGAGCCACTGAGGAGACATCAAGTCGGATATGCTCTCGTTGACAAAACTCCTCCATGGCACCTTTGGATAAATTGGTGCCATTGTCAGTTATAATACTGTGTGGAAAACCAAAGCGAAAGATCACCTCTTTCATAAACTGAACCGCCGTGGCTGCATCACACTTGCTAACTGGCTCCGCTTCAACCCACTTGGTAAATTTATCAACTGCCACCAAAAGGTGGGTCTTCTTATCCTTGGACCTTTTAAAAGGCCCTACCATATCAAGCCCCCAGACCGCAAAGGGCCAAGTAATTGGGATCATCCTCAGCTCTTGAGCCGGCACATGAGCCCGTCGTGAGAACCTTTGGCAACCATCACATTTACTAACCAAGTCCTCCGCATCAGCATGAGCCGTCAGCCAATAAAAACCATGACGAAAAGCCTTGGCCACAAGAGACTTTGAGCCGGCGTGATGGCCACAATCCCCCTCATGAATCTCACGCAAGATCTCTTGACCTTCCTTAGGGGAAACACAACGCTGAAACGCTCCCGTAACACTGCGGTGATGCAACTCGCCATTGATAACAATCATTGACTTAGCCCGCCGGGTTATTTGTCTGGCCAAAGTTTCATCCTCAGGCAACTCTCCCCGGGTCATGTAAGCCAGATAGGGCATTGTCCAGTCCGGTATGATATGGAGAGCCGCCACCAGTCGTGCCTCCGGGTCAGGGACAGCCAAGTCTTCTTCTGTAGGCAACTTAACAGAAGGGTTATACAGGACATCCAGGAAAGTATTAGGCGGCACCGGCTTTCGCTGAGAGCCCAGCCGGCTTAGGGCATCAGCCGCCTCGTTCTTCCTGCGATCAATGTGCTCTACTTGGTAGCCCTGAAAGTACCCAGCAATGGCATCAACTTCGCGGCGATAAGCCGCCATGAGAGGATCCTTGGAATCCCACTTTCCTGATACTTGTTGAGCCACCAAGTCTGAGTTGCCGAAGCACCTTACCCAGCTCAAGCTCATCTCTTTAGCCATCCGAAGACCATGGAGCAAGGCCTCGTACTCAGCCGCGTTGTTAGTGCAAGGAAACATCAACTGTAGCACATAATGGAACTTGTCACCTTTAGGGGAAGCCAACACGACTCAAGCCCCCGAGCCCTCCAATTGCCTGGACCCATCAAAGTGTATAGTCCAGTATGTGTTATCTGGCTTTTGCTCGGGCACTTGTGACTCTGTCCAATCATTGATGAAATCCACCAAGGCCTGAGACTTAACAGCAGTGCGTGGCATATATTTCAGACCATGAGGTCCAAGCTCTATAGCCCACTTAGCCACTCTCCCTGTGGCCTCTCTGTTTTGAATGATATCACCAAGAGGGGCAGAGCTGACCACAATGATGGGATGACCCTGGAAATAATGCTTAAGTTTCCGGCTCGCCATGAACACACCGTAAACAAGCTTCTGCCAATGCGGATACCGCTGCTTGGACTCAATGAGCACTTCGCTGACATAATAAACCGGCCGCTGAACCAAATGCTCCTTACCCACTTCCTTGCGCTCCACCACCACGGCCACGCTGACGGCTCGTGTATTAGCAGCCACATACAGTAATAAAGGCTCCTTGTCAACTGGAGCAGCAAGGACTGGGGGCTCTGCCAGCTGCTTCTTCAAATCCTCAAAGGCAGTATCAGCTGCATCATTCCAGACAAAGTTATCAGTTTTCTTAATTAACTGATATAATGGCATGGCCTTCTCACCCAAACGGCTTATAAACCGGCTTAACGCAGCGATGCGACCCGCCAAGCGCTGAACATCATTTATACATGCCGGCTTAGCCAGGGAGATGATGGCCTTGATCTTCTCCGGGTTAGCTTCAATGCCTCTGTCAGAAACCAAGAAACCCAAGAGTTTGCCTGCAGGAACACCAAACACGCACTTGGCCAGGTTAAGCATCATCTTGTAAACCCGGAGATTATCAAAGGTTTCCCTCAAATCATCTATCAGGGTTTTCTCCTTTATAGATTTAACCACAATATCGTCCACATAAGCATGAACATTGCGCCCAATCTGGTTATGAAGACAGTTCTGCACGCAACGCTGATAAGTTGCCTGTGCACACTTGAGCCCAAAGGGCATAGATACATAGCAGAAGGCTCCAAAGGGAGTGATGAACGCCGTCTTCTCCTGGTCCTTAACTGCCATTTTAATCTGATGATATCCGGAATAAGCATCCAAGAAACTTAAGCGCGCACAACCCACCGTAGCATCAATAATTTGATCAATACGGGGAAGGGCAAAAGGATCAGCCGGACACGCCTTGTTTAAGTCCGTGTAGTCCACACACATCCGCCAAGTGCCGTTCTTCTTGAGCACGAGCACCAGGTTAGCTAACCACTCTGGGTGAAAGACTTCAACAATAAACCCGGCCACCAAGAGCCGGGCCACCTCTTCACCAATAGCTTTCCGCCTCTCCTCATTGAACCGCCGAAGGAACTACCTGACCGGCTTAAATTTCGGATCAATATTGAGAGTGTGCTTAGCGAGTTCTCTAGGTACACCCGGCATGTCAGAAGGTTTTCATGCGAAGATGTCCCTATTCTCACGGATGAACTCGATGAGCGCGCTTTCCTATTTTGGATCCAGATTGGCACTGATGCTAAACTGCTGAGATGAATCTCCTGGAACGAAATCAACAAGTTTAGTCTCATCAGCCGACTTAAATTTCATTGCCGGCTCATGCCCCATAGTCGGCTTTTTCAGAGAGGTCATATCTGTTGGGTCAACGTTGTCTTTATAAAACTTCAACTCCTCTGTTGCACAAACAGATTCTGCATAAGCTGCATCGCCTTCCTCACATTCCAAAGCCACCTTCCGGCTGCCGTGAACCGTAATGGTCCCATTATGACCCGGCATCTTGAGCTGTAAATATACGTAACACGGCCGTGCCATGAACTTGGCATAAGCCGGCCGCCCGAATATGGCATGGTACGGACTTCTTATCTTGACCACCTCAAAGGTCAATTTTCCACCCTGTAGTTGTTCTCATCTCCAAAGGCCACCTCCAACTCAATCTTGCTGATTGGATAAGCCGACTTGCCAGGCACCACACCATGGAAGATAGTATTTGACTGGCTGAGGTTCTTATCAATCAACCCCATACGACGGAACGTCTCATAATAGAGGATGTTGATGCTGCTGCCTCCATCCATGAGCACCTTAGTGAACTTATATCCTCCCACCTGAGGAGCCACCACCAAGGCCAAGTGACCCGGATTATCCACCCGGGGAGGGTGATCCTCTCTACTCCACACTATAGGCTGCTCAGACCACCACAAGTAGCGTGGAACCACCGGCTCAACAGCATTCACAGCCCTCTTATGAAGCTTCTGATCTCGCTTACATAGACTGGTGGTAAACACATGATACTATCCACCGCTGAGCTGCTTTGGATTGGTCTGATAACCTCCCTGCTGCTGTTGATGACCCTGGCCAAACTGCTGATTAAAGCCCCCTTGACCGTTCTGAGAGTTAAAATTTGAGCCGCCGCCCGGGCCATGAAAGCCGCCGGCGCCTGAGCCGCCGCCCGGGCCATTGTAATTCTTAAAGGCCTTCATGATTGCACAATCCTTCCATAGATGAGTTGCTGGCTTCTCTCTAGAACCATGCCTTGGACAAGGCTCATTCAACAGTTGCTCCAGCGTCGGGCCTGACCCGCCGCCTTGTGGAGGGGGCCTCCCCTTGCGTCGCTGGTTATTACCTTGTGAGCTGGCATTGGCTACAAACTCTAGGCTGCCATCGGCCTTGCGCTTGCCTCCTCCTTGGTTTCCCGGGTTATGCTGAGGACCCTTGCCATTGCCGTTCTTCTTTCCCTTCCCTGTCCTTTCATCATCTGAAGCGGGGTCCTTGGTACCATCAGAATCGGCGTACTTGACAAGAGCCGCCATCAGTGTACCCATATCATTGCAGTCGCGCTTAAGCCGCCCGAGTTTCATCTTCAGGGGCACAAAACGACAATTCTGCTCCAACATTAAGACTGCAGAGCCGGCATCCATCTTATCCGAGGAATGTATTATCTCCTTAACCCGGCGAACCCAATGTGTCGTAGACTCACCCTCCTGCTGCTTGCAGTTAGTCAAATCCACAATTGACATAGACTGCCTACAGGTATCCTTGAAGTTTTGGATGAACCGGGCCTTCAGCTCAGCCCAAGACCCAATGGAATTTGGTGGTAGCCCTTTCAACCAAGTGCGGGCAGTCCCATCTAACATCATGGTGAAGTACTTAGCCATGGCCGCTTCACTGACCTCCAGCAGCTCCATGGCCATCTCATAACTCTCGATCCAGGCTGCGGGTTGTAAGTCTGCCGTGTGATTAGGCACCTTCCTAGGGCCTTTGAAGTCCTTGGGTAGACGTTCATTGCGGATAGCTGGCACTAAACAAGGGACACCCCCAGTCCTGGTAGGAATACCCACGTCGACGGAAGCCGTCAGATAAGCTGGGGGAGTCTGGTAAGCCGTCAGCTGGGGCACCTGCTCCGCCTCTTGCCGTGCTCTGTCTTGGTCTGCTGCGTGAAAGGCTCCGTTATGAGCCGGGCCATGGCCAGGGGGCGGGTCATGGCGTCGGACGTTACTTGAGCCGGTCGCTGAGACCATGTGCCTGCTGTAACTCGGGCTCCGGCCTGGACGAGGGGTCGAGTGGATCCTGTCCCGGCTGTAGGAGTACGCCTCTTGCTGCGCCAGTGCTGTCTGAAGGAGTTCCCTGACCCGGCGGGTTTCAATAGCCGTCGGAGAGTCGCCATCTACTGGGAGAGCCGCCAGCCGTGCTGCCGCGGCGACCATGTTCTCCAGCGGGTTATTATAATGACCCGGGGGTATTGGCACGTACTGAGGCGGGGCAGGGGCACCTGGGGAGGCCCCATCACTTGTGGCTGAATAGGGGTCCCAGACCCGGGCACTATGACCCCTGGCGGGTTACTAGACCCTGCACCTGGCGTGTTGAAGAGGTTGCGTGGATCGTAAACCGGAGGGAGTCGAGATTGGGCCTTTTGATGCCTCCTTCTCATGACCTCATTGGACGCGTTCTGATCCATCGTGAGCCGGAAGGACTGCGCCTGGATCAACTGAGTTTGGGCATCGAGAGCCGCCCTCTCCGCAGCCATCCTGATCCCTTCCGCTGCCAGATCCTCCTTAGCTTTCACTAGATCCAACTTTAACTGTGCTACCTCCGCATCATGCTGAGCTTGATCCACCGGGTCAACCGTGGCGGTTAACAGGGCCGTCATCTTGTCCGTGAGATCCATTAGCACCTGAGCCGGCGAGGGCACCGGGTTTCCCGCTCCAGCAGCAGGATTCTGAACGGGCTGTGCACCGGCCATAAAGACTCCAACCTGACTTGGCGGCTCAAACGGGTCCGGAATACTGTCACCATCGGAACAACCCATGAGCCTGCCATCTTGAAGTTGATACAATGAGTTTGACTCATCGGTGGACGACTCGCCGTCAGAGCCGGCGGCCGCCTCGTCACCAGATCCAGATCGATCAGAGGGCCCTCCATGGATACATCCCACAAAAGCATGCCTTAAGGCAGGCCGGGCCCGGGCGGGTCGTGCACGCTGAGCCGTCTCGATGATATCGGCACAGAGATCCGGCTCAGGGCCCGGCTCACCAATCTTGCCAATGAAAACATGAATTCCGCCGAAGGGGACCCGGTACCCGTACTCAACTGAGCCGGCGTCGGGGCCCCAGTTTGCATCGTCGATGTAGAGCTTGCCGCGACGACTCTTGGTCATCCGGCCCACAGCGTATCCCTTGAGCCCTTCGAAGCTGCCCTTCAAGAACTCAAATCCACCGTGCGCTGGCCCCACGGTGGGCGCCAACTGTCGTGAAATTGTCACGGCAGATGTCCTTGAGCTAGGACTTAGTCGTGGAGCCATCGCAGCTAGGAAGCTTGAAGGGGTTAAGCGGGACAAGGAACACGAGGGTTTATACTGGTTCGGCCCCTTACGGTGAAGGTAAAAGCCTACGTCCAGTTGAGGTGGTATTGATTAGGGTTTCGATGACCAGGGAGCTAAACTGCTATGCCTGGCTCTTGATGAGATCTTTCTTGTCCCTAAACCGTTGCTGGGTCGTCCCTTTATATATGGAGGCTGACGCCCAGCAGCTCTCAGAGTCCCGGCCGGCTCATAAGAGTGTCCGGCTCGGACTCTCAACTATTCTTGCCTTACACTACAAGTTCTACCATGATAATGATTGTAACTACGGGCCTTAAGCCATATCCGGGTCTTAAGCCCATCTTTGGCCCACCGTCTTCAAGCTTGGCGCCGGGCTTCTGGCAATGACCATATGAGTAACCCGGCCCCTCCTGGCGGGTGACTCTAAGGTCTATATCCTCAACACCTAGATCTCGGGACGAGATCCTCTCGTAGTGGTGGAGTATTGTAACACCCCGCATGTAACTTTCCATATTTGTAACTCCGACTCTTGCCATTTTCGGCTATGTGTTATGATATTCCCTCCGTGGTCGGGTTTTGTCTTTCGTTTTGCTTTTTGTCCATGTCATGCATTTCATATCATGTCATCATGTGCATTGCATTTGCTTACGTGTTCGTCTCTTGCATCCGAACATTTTCCCCGTTGTCCGTTTTGCAATCCGGCGCTCCTATCTCCTCCGGTGCACCCCTCTTGTTTTCTTTCGTGAGCGGGTCTTAAACATTCTCGGAATGGACCGAGGCTTGTCAAGTGGCCTTAATATACCACCGGTAGGCCACCGGTCAAGTTTCGTTCCATTTCGAGGTCGTTTGGTACTCCAACGGTTAACCGGGCATCCGCAAAGTCCATTTGTGTGTTACAGCAAAACCCCCTCAAAAACCAGCCCAAAACCCACCAAACTCTTTTCCATGCTCTAGGTCGTTCGATCACGATCGTGTGGGCGAAAACCGCACCTCATTTGGAGCCTCCTAGCTCTCTCTAGCTATAAAAGAGCATCCCCTCCCGAAACGAAACGCAGACAAACCCTAGCAACTTCCCTCGCGCCGCGCCTGACGTGTCCATCCGCGCCGGACACATCTCCACCGACGGCCGCAGCAAATCGGGCGCCGCCACGTGGCAG
>NC_057814.1:487783765-487805417 GCF_018294505.1 Triticum aestivum | reverse complement strand
CGAAACTGATGTCTGATATTTCTACAGCATATGCTCATGTTCAACAGTGCATAACTCCTTGCATGTAGCTCCGTTTTGCGCTTGTAATATGTCAAATTGTTCGCCTCGTGATGCTCTACATTTTGTTCAATTGCACCATGTTCATTAGTGGTCATCTTGATGCCCAAATAACTGTTGCAAGAGTGCTAGTTGTTGTTATCTGCTGGTTCTTATCAGAACTTGGAGATTTGTCATTTTTGTATCATTTAATCTGTGCATCCTATGGGCATGAGCTCTACATGTGTTTTGTTGTATGCCATGCCATCTTTCCAGTGGTGTATGCTATATATTTTTGTGATCTCTGTGGTGACTAGCACAAGCATGCAAACTAGGCCCCGTAATGTTTGTGATTTCAGGGACTTAGTGATTTCTCTGTCTTTGTGTGCTGTTATTTTGTTGCCATGTAAACTTGATGCTACAGAGAGATCCATGCATATTTTGGAGATGTTCAGTAAGGATGTTTTGTAGCTGTAGTTGTAATTGATATATTTCTGCCCTTGTTTGCAATTATGGAGTAACATAGCATGACTCAATCTTTCTCTACTTTTGCTATAAAATATTTCTGGCTGATTCTTAACATGATGTTCATTTTTGCCAAGCTTATTGTAGTTGATCCATACATGCTATGCATTTGATCTTGCCATGATTAGCTTCATAAACATGCCATCTTGCTGTAGGTATGCTAGTTTTGTCATGCATTGCCTTGTGGTGAGTGCATCAAGCTCACAAACATGCCTTCATATTATTGTTTCTGCCATACTCTGTTTTTCTACCAAGTCTGAAACCTGATAACGAAACTTGCTATGTTCACATGCTTGCCATCATATCTTCTGGACCTTGTTGGCTTATGGTCAGTAAGCGACTTTTATCGTATGAATTTAGTAGAACACTGCTATGCCTTGTTTTGCTATTTTAAGTTCCTGTAGCATGTTGTTTTCGTGCTCTGAACATTGCTACCTGATGCTGCTTTCTGCCATGTCCACTAATTTCACTAAGTCTGTGATCCTGTTATCTTTTGCACTTTTGCCATGCTTGTTTGAGCTTGATACGTTGTGATCTAGCCATATCTCAGTGTTCATCTTTTGTCAAGCATCTCCTGTAGCTTACTGTCATATGTTTTGTTGCTATGTTGGAGTGCTGTAGCACTGTTGTTTGTTGCATTTTAAGTGCTATCATGCTGTTAATCGCAGATTCGTGTCATTCTTGTTTTGCTTGCCATTTGCAAACCGTGCATCCGTTTCCGGTGATCTTTATATCGATTTCGACCGAAATCATCTCATCTTTCCAGTGGCATGCTTGGTTTGCCAAGTTACTGCCTTGTTCATCATTTTCCTTCCGAAGCACGCATATGCATCGCATATCATATCTCGCATATCATACATGTTTTGCATCATGTTGCTTGTGCATTTCTCGTGGTTGATTGTGGTTCCGTTGCTTGTGTTCTTGTCTTGGGTAGAGCCGGGAGACGAGTTCGTGAACGAGGAACCTGTTGAGTACGCTTACGAGGATCAAGCTTTCGACAACTCTGAGAACCTTGCAGGGAAGATGACCACCCCTCGAAATCACTTCTATCTTTGCTTTGCTAGTTGTTCGCTCTATTGCCATGCCGCGCTTCCTATCACTTGCTATATCATGTCTCCCATATTGCCATGTCAGCCTCTAACCATCCTTTCCTAGCAAACCGTTGTTTGGCTAAGTTACCGCTTTTGCTCAGCCCTTCTTATAGCGTTGCTAGTTGCAGGTGAAGTTGAAGTTTGTTCCATGTTGGAACATGGATATGTTGGGATATCACAATATCTCTTATTTAATTAATGCATCTATATATATTTGGTAAAGGGTGGAAGGCTTGGCCTTATGCCTGGTGTTTTGTTCCACTCTTGCCGCCCTAGTTTCTGTTATACCGGGATTATGTTCCTTGAGTTTGCGTTCCTTACGCGGTTGGGTGATTTATGGGACCCCCTTGACAGTTCGCCTTGAATAAAACTCCTCCAGCAAGGCCCAACCTTGGTTTTACCATTTGTCGCCTAAGCCTTTTTCCCCCGGGTTTTCTAGAGCCCGAGGGTCATCTTTATTTTAAACCCCCGGGCCAGTGCTCCTCGGAGTATTGGTCCAACCTGTCAGTCGCCGGTGGCCACCAGGGGCAACTCTGGTCTGGCCTATCGGAAGCTTGGACAATCCGGTGTGCCCTGAGAACGAGATATGTGCAGCTCCTATCAGGATTTGTCGGCACATTCGGGTGGCTTTGCTGGTCTTGTTTTACCATTGTCGAAATGTCTTGTAAACCGGGATTCCGAGACTGATCGGGTCTTTCCGGGAGAAGGTTTATCCTTCGTTGACTGTGAGAGCTTATGATGGGCTAAGTTGGGACACCCCTGCAGGGTATTATTTTTCGAAAGCCGTGCCCACGGTTATGAGGCAGATGGGAATTTGTTAATGTCCGGTTGTAGAGAACTTGTCACTTGACCCAGTTAAAATACATCAACTGCGTGTGTAGCCGTGATGGTCTCTTCTCGGCGGAGTCCGGGAAGTGAACACGGTTTGAGTTATGTATGACGTAAGTAGGAGTTCAGGATCACTTCTTGGTCATTGCTAGATGATGACCGTTCCGTTGCTTCTCTTCTTGCTCTCTCTTGCGTATGTTAGCCACCATATATGCTTATTGACGCTGCAGCTCCACCTCATTACACCATCCTTTCCTATAAGCTTAAATAGTCTTGATCTCGCGGGCGTGAGATTGCTGAGTCCCCGTGACTCACAGATTCTACCAAAACAGTTGCAGGTGCCGACGATGCCAGTGCAGATGATGGAGTCGATCTCAAGTGGGAGTTCGACGAGGAACGTGGTCGTTACTATGTGTCTTTTCCTGATGATCAGTAGTGGAGCCCAGTTGGGACGATCGGGGATCTAGCATTTGGGGTTATCTTATTTTCATTTGGTTCTTGGCCGTAGTCGGTCCATATGTGTGTATTTTTGGATGATGTATGAATTATATTTATGTATTGTGTGAAGTGGCGATTGTAAGCCAACTCTTTATCCCATTCTTGTTCATTACATGGGATTGTGTGAAGATGACCCTTCTTGCGACAAAACCACTATGCGGTTATGCCTCTAAGTCGTGCCTCGACACGTGGGAGATATAGCCGCATCGTGGGCGTTACAGCCCCCCTCACCTAGTCCAATTCATACCCAAGGGGGGGCGCGGCCAGCCCCTCTTGGCCCTTCCTCTCTTCCCACTAAGGCCCATCGAGGCCCATTAGTTCCCCTGGGGGTTCCGATAACCCTCCGGCACTCCGATAATTATCCGGTACCTCTCGGAACTCATCCGGTGTCCGAATAACATCGTCCAATATATCAATATTTATGTCTCGGCCATTTCGAGACTCCTCGTCATGTCCGTGATCTCATCCGGGACTCCGAACAAACTTCGGTTATCAAATCACATAACTCATAATACAAATCGTCATCGAACGTTAAGTGTGCAGACCCTACGGGTTCGAGAACTATGTAGACATGACTGAGACACATCTCTGGTCAATAACCAATAGTGGAACTTGGATGCTCATATTGGCTCCTACATATTCTACGAAGATCTTTATCGGTCAAACAGCATAACAACATATGTTGTTCCCTTTGTCATTGGTATGTTACTTGCCCGAGATTCGACCGTCGGTATCATCATACCTAGTTCAATCTCGTTACCGGCAAGTCTCTTTACTTGTTCCGTAATGCATCATCCCGCAACTAACTCATTAGGCACATTGCTTGCAAGGCTTATAGTGATGTGCATTACCGAGAGGGCCCAGAGATACCTCTCCGATACACGGAGTGACAAATCCTAATCTTGATCTATGCCAACTCAACAAACACCATCGGAGACACCTGTAGAGCATCTTTATAATCACCCAGTTACGTTGTGACGTTTGATAGCACACTAAGTGTTCCTCTGGTATTCGGGAGTTGCATAATCTCATAGTCAGAGGAACATGTATAAGTCATGAAGAAAGCAATAGCAATAAACTAAACGATCATAGTGCTAAGCTAATAGATGGGTCTTGTCCATCACATCATTCTCTAATGATGTGATCTCGTTCATCAAATGACAACACATGTCTATGGCTAGGAAACTTAACCATCTTTGATTAACGAGCTAGTCAAGTAGAGGCATAGTAGGGACACTCTGTTTGTCTATATATTCACACATGTACTAAGTTTCCGGTTAATACAATTCTAGCATGAATAATAAACATTTATCATGATATAAGGAAATATAAATAACAACTTTATTATTGCCTCTAGGGCATATTTCCTTCAATGCTATCGTTGGTTCGCCATGCAGTATTGTAGGGATTCTCTCCCTCATAATGCTAGTACACGTGACATTGCTATTTGGAAGGGCTTCAAGGACTGCATCCCTCTGGTCATTTCTTCCTCACGATGCTCTGTCGGTAATGGCCCTCGGCCGTGGAACATAGCTCAGCTTTGGCCTTATTACACTTGAGCCACCGGCTCTCGTAATGTACATATTTCTATAAGCCATGTATATATTATGATAAGCAATAAAGCAGGACCTCTGTCCTTTTTCTCCTCCAAAGGTAAATATGTTGTTTCCATTACAAGATCACATAGTAACTTGGAGGTGGATCCGGCTTATGATCGTATTCGAATCTAGCCGTACGCAATAAAGTCACTTGGGGGCTTCCTGTTCAAACATAGGTCGTATTCGAACCAAAGAGAACATAGCTGTCGATACCCATTTGATTGGCAAAGTGCCGACCTCATTGGGGAGTTTTCTTTGATCATATTTGAATCATGGCTCAACCCCCTTTGGGAACCGACGTGGATCGTATTCGAATCAGCGTCGTTGAACAACTCTCAAGGTCATTTGGGGGCTTCCTGTTCAAACATGGGTTGTATTCGAACCAAAGAGAACATAGCTGTCGGTACGCTCTTGATCGGCATCGCCAAACCCACTAGGGGCTATGTGATCGCATTCGAATCTTAGCTTAACCCCTTTGGGACGGGTCTCTGGTCGTATTCGAACCGGAAGCCCCTAAGTTTGATTTTCCGGCTTACAACAAGTTCTTCTGGTTGTATCAACAGTGTACACGGCGGTTCTTATTCCGCCGACTTAACTTTGATTCACAAGGTTAGTTACACACAATCAGCATTATCAAGACAGGTAAACCGGAGTTGAGGTACCAACCTTATTATCCGGGTTACACAAACCGGAAGCGGACTTGAAAGCCTGTAAGTATGTTATTACGGTTATATCAAGGATATAATTGAGGACCGGTCTTGGGTGACTTAGATTCATATTCCGGGTTGTATATATGAGACTATGATTTCTCAGTGCGGTAAGCCGCCTAGCGACTTGTGACTTGTTTTACTATGCAGGATAGTTAAAGACAGCTATTTAAGCTTAAGGAAAATAAATGGTCAATTATGACCCGGAAGAATATAAGGAAGCCACTTCAATGGAGTTAAGCATTCAACAGGTGCACGATGGCACGACAAAGTTAAAATGTTGATCCTACTCTATTACAGGACTCCCCGAGTCCAAAAGATGAGGCATTGTTTTCAGATGTAGTCATGAGCCGCCTACAAGTTAAGATGCTTGTCGAGTTGAAGCTTTCGGCTCATCCCTCTCCGCTCCTCCGGCTATTCCCATGACCTGGAAGGTTGACGATTTCCAGTCAATGCCGCTCAAAGCTTCGAATTGAGCCTCCTCGTCGATTAACCCGGCCGGGTTAATGTCTGGGGCAAAAGTGTGCTTACGAGTCGGCGGGACCAAGCTGACGGCTTCGTAACGCGGAGTAGGGATCCTCTGATTCTCTGCATCGTAGCCCGGCTGGTACTTGGTCAGATCAGTGTCATTCCCAATCAGGGTGGCCACCGGGCGCACGATCTTCACACAGGCAGCAAAGTCCTTTTGGTCGAAAGGGGTGCCGTCTTCCTTCAAGCTGGGGTAACCAAGGGCAATGTCCGCCGGGTCTAGCTCTGGAAGGAAAGCCTTGGCCCGGCTTAGAGCAGCTATGGCTCCGGCTCTTGCAGAGGCCCGTCGCAGCTCTTGAACACGCTGAGGAAGAACGGCCAGCCGGCGAAGTACTTCCGCCAGGTGAGTCGGAACCTCATTGGATAGGGCCACCATGGCCAAGGCGCGCTGTGACCCGGTGTAGAGTTGCTCCACCAGAGTGTACACGGCCTTCAACTTGGTCAGCACATTTTGATTGAGGTTGGCGCTTCTTGCACCTGTTTAACAAAGTAAGATAAGCCGCTGGCAATGATGGGAGTTATGAGACATAAAGACTGTAAACTTGCTCAAAGCCGGCAGAAGGACTTACCGAAGATTGCGGCAACCATTTGTGACACATGGCGTTTTAAGCCGGAGAGTTCGGCGGTTCTCTCCGACAGAGTCTTCTCCGCCTGTTCGGCCCGGCTTACAAGAGCAGCCTTCTCTTCGGCCCAAGTCTTCCTTTCAGCTTCAAACTTTTTCTTCAGCATCTCTTGAGCCGCAATGCTGGATTCAAATTTGGCGTTGGCCTTCCGGGTCTCAGTTTCCTGAGTCTTTAGGCGGCTCTTCAGATCAGAGATATCAGCCTCAAACTTCTTGCAAGCAGCCTGCACAATTTCCGGGTTATAGTATGAACAGTTATCATGCAATTTTAAAGTCCCAAGCACTTTCCAAGCAAAGACACCTGGCACTTGGGGGCTAATGCATGTTGAAAGTTTCTGTCTACAAAATTATCGGTTCATGAGAGTAAGCCGGAAGATAAGTCTACAACATATTCTATTATAAGTAGTAGACTTGGGGGCTAGAGTATGTAAAGATAACTATGCAGTAAGCAATAGAGTGGTACCTCAGACTTCTGTTGTATCTGATTCACCATGTTGATCTCCAAATCCCGGCTGTTGCGCACCTGACTGACATAGCCGGAGACGATCTCTCTGATGCTCAGGTTAGCATAGTTGGTGAGGTCCAGCTTGGCCCGGCGGCGCTCTAGCAACTCTTCCTTGGTGGAGCACTTGGCCAGCGCAGTGGGTCTCCCCGGCTCAACAAACTCCGTCCGAGTGATTACCACGTCCGGGTCATCGGCCGGCTGAGCCGGGCTGGAGGTCTCCGGATTAGCAGAAGTCTCTGTGATTGGCTCATCGGTTGGAGTGGTGGCTTCAGGAGCAGAGGCGGCTGGCGGTTCTTGAGCTGCAACCTCTGGCTCAGGCAAGACCGGCTCTTTGACCGGCTTATTCTTCTTCGCCCTCTTGCTGAGCTTTGCCTGGGCACTGAAAGGACAAAAAGGTTAGTACAAAAGTATGAGTAAAGATAAGCACAACAAGAGATGATCATCATTACCCGGGTACGGTCTTGAAGGCCGGCAGGTTTGATTGCATCGAGTCACCAGAGGAAGGTGAAGTTTCCTGATAGTTTGAATCAGAAGAATTGAGCGGTTGACGTATAACACCCGCCAAAGGATGAAAAGGATACAAGTGGGAGATAACCTCGGTCCGACGTTTCCTCGACGCTTCAGGTAACCCGGAGGAGAGGTCAGCATCCTTGTTGGTCCGGGTGTGCCGCCGGCTCTCATGAATCTGTCGCTTCAAAAGAAATTGAGGATCTTGATAAGCTAAAGGATGTGAAAATTTTACTTTCCGGGTTACTCTTCGGACTTTCAGCCTTGGCAAGGGCTCCGAGTCGGAGGAAAGTGTCATTACCTCTTCAGTCACCGGGTTACTTGCTCCGGTGTCATCCTGTGGATAATCAAGTTAATAAGGTGGCCAAAAGACAGCAGAAAAGCGGAATACAACAAGAGCTTACAGATTCAGGGGTTACCTCTGACTCGGAGCTGTCACTTAGTTGAAGCAGCTCTGAGGCAGTAGGCCTGCTTCCCTTCTTGCGGGGAGCGGCTCTCCTGGCGGCTTTCTTAACCTTCCTGGCCTTCTTGGCCGCCTCATGGTCATACTTGACCTTCCAGAATTTATCATCAGCCTGAAAAATACAATGAAGATTTCTTAAGGTTCAGATGAAAACTATTTAAAGGAGAAAATAAGATGTTCAGATCAGCGGCTTACCGCTGGGGCCGGGTTGGTCTTGCAGAAGGGGCTTAAGCCGGTCCTCCCGCAGTCTGCCAAGCTCTCATTCAAGAGGTCCTTGGTCATGTCTTCAGCAACGTCTTCAGGAAGATCGTTGCGGCTGTGTTGCAGGGGGTCATCTTTCCGGCCCGTGTAATCACACATTAAGCCGGGGCGGCGGCTCAAGGGGATCACCCGCCACGAGATCCAGACCCGGACCAAATCAATGCCATTGAGGCCATTTCCCAGGAGAGCCTTGATTTTGTTGATGGTGGGGATCAGAGGTTGGCGCTCCGCCTGAGATAGCTTGTCTGACAGAGGGTGAGTTGGTTCCAGACGCGAGGGACGAAAGCCGGGCAGCGGGCTCTCGTCAGCCGGCGAAGTGTCCTGGCAGTAGAACCACGTCTGGTTCCAGTCCTTTGGGTGGCTTGGCGGCTCGGCGTAAGGAAAAAGGCAGTCTCTCCGGCGTTGAATAGAGATTCCACCAAGTTCCAGGCTCGGTCCGTTGGCGCACTCATTCTGGCGGTTCAAATAGAATAGCTCTCTAAAGAGCAGAAGGCTGGGCTCTTCTCCAAGGTAGACTTCGCAGAATACTTGGAAGTTGCATATGTTTGACACGGAATTGGGTCCTATGTCTTGTGGCCGCAGATCAAAGAAATTCAGCACATCTCTAAAGAACTTTGAGCCGGGCGGTGCGAAGCCCCGGCTCATGTGATCAGCAAAAATCACTACCTCACCCTCCCTTGGTTGCGGTCTCTCCTCTGACGGGTCAGGGGCACGGTAAGACATGACATCCTTTTTGGGTAGGTAGCCCGTCTTCACAAAGTCCGCTAAGGTTTCATCAGTGACGTTGGACCTCAGCCAGTTGCACGTGATGGGGGCTTTGGGAGCTTTGGGAGGCATGGTGAAAGTCGGAAGCCTATGATAACAGGAAATGTCCGGTTCAATTATAAGCCGGAGGAAATTTACAGTTCAATGTTCAGAGTGGCGGCTTATGAAGGGGCCTAATGACATATGGTTAAGTACATCGGGTTATCTAAGCCGCTAGAAGTATCGAGAGTAATTCAAATTGTCTACAGCTTTATCATAAATGAGCCGGAGGATTTTACGGCGTGTGGTTTCTTTTGAGCTGGAAAATTTTACGGCGCGCGGCTTCTTTAAGCCGGAAATGTAAGCCGCCATGACTCAGCAGATGCAGTTTTTTACTAAGTGTGGTGAAAACAGGTTTCACACATCGCAGTAACTAATTTGGATCAAAATGGTCGACTAAAGAGGAAAGTTTCTAGACCTAAAACAGACGCAGAAGAAGTTCGCGGGTTCGAACGGAGACTCTATGCAGTAAAAGGGGATTTATGTACATTGGGAATGGAAGTGAAATAGCTACCGCAGCAGTTTTGTATAGTCTAAAGATCAAGAAAGGTGGTAAAAATGAAATCTACCGAGGGCTCGCGATGAACGGCGACGAACACGGGAAGAACAGCAAGAACCCTAATGCGGATCTATTCTACGGAGTAACAGGGACTTACGGGTGCTGGAGAGTTGCGGAGATCGCCGCCGTTTATCTGGTCACGTCAGGTTGATGCAGCGGCCGGAGTTGGTGAAGACGAGAAGACCCGCGGTGGCGGCGGTGGTGGAGCTCGAGCACAGCACAGTGGCGAGAGGAAGAAGATGGAGGTGACAAAGTGACTGGAGGCTCATTGGGCCGGGATATTTATAAGGCGAGGCTCATAAGTGGGCGCGAGAAACGAGGAGGCCACGGCGTGGTTATCTCGCCATAAAAACGCCTCGATTTTCGGGACGGCAGTTAAAGATAAGATCCGTTGCGGATATGGTGGAGTAAAAATGGACTTAATGGAAGATGACGTCATGACGGGTTACCCGGAATCCAGAAGATGACGTCACGACGGGTTATAGCCTTCACACAATTGTAAGCCGGAGATTTTCTGTTGAAAGGATTGAAGATTGACATGAGCCGGCTCAAATCAATCTGGGGCCTAATGTTGAGGATATAAACCTTAGAGTCACCCGTCAGGAGGGGCCGGGTTACTCATAATGGTCACCACGTGAAGCCCGGCGCCAAGCTTGAAGACAGCGGGCCAAAGATGGGCTTAAGACCCGGACGTGGCTTAAGGCCCGTAGTTACAACCGCTATTATGGTAGAACTTGTAGTGTAAGGCAAGAATAGTTGAGAGTCCGAGCCGGACACTCTTATGAGCCGGCCGGGACTCTGAGAGCTGCGGGGCGTCAACCTCTCTATATAAAGGGACGACCCGGCGGCGGTTCAGGGGACGAGAAAGATCTCATCGAGAGCCAGGCATAGCAATCAAGCTCCCTGCTCATCGAAACCATAAGCAATACCACCTCAACTGGACGTAGGCTTTTACCTTCACCGTAAGGGGCCGAACCAGCATAACCCTCGTGTTCCTTGTCCCGTTAACCCCTTTAAGCTTCCTAGCTGCGATGGCTCCGCGACTAAGTCCTAGCACGAGGACATCTGCCGTGACAATTCCACGACAGCGCTCTTGTTTCTTTCTGGCACGATCAGTGGCTCCAGGATGGCAGGTTGAGGCACTTGTTTCCAGTTTTGTACTCGTTCGCTCGCAACTCTTTCTGCTTGGTTCAATCACAGTATGCGGCCGGGAGCTGGAATTTGTCTTTGCACCCCAACTTGTCACAGTCTGCGGTTGAACAGCTACTCCAGTTCAATCAGTTAACTGCGCATATGGCTCCTGAAAACTCCAGACCGGATACTCATGTGCCTCTCTTCCTCGGCAGCAAGCTAAACACAGGCCATTTTTATTGTTTGCTCCATTTTAGAGGCGTGCTTTGGGGTCTTGAGCATTGGACTTGGGACCCAATCATCCCGCCCAAATACAGGATTTTCCTCTGGCTACTCTTCTGGGGCCGCCTCAACACTCGAGACCTCATGGCCAGGAAGGGCTGGATAGCGGTGGCTCCTTCTGCTTGCTGTGATCTCTGTCCGGACTTGGAAACGGTCGAGCACATAGTGCTCCGCTGTCGGTCAATTAACGCAATTTAGGACATGTTGCTATTGGCTTCCCTCGCTTGCACCTCTCCGGATATTCAGTTCTTCATCCACAAGGCGGCTGATCAACTTCACTTCAAGAGGAAATGGAATATCACCTTTGCGGCGTCTGCTGTTGCACTATGGCATGCTAGGAATGATCGCACTTTCAATAACAAATGTTGGACCGAGCCTCGGATCAGATTCTACGCTGCTAGCTTGATCCGTTTGTGGGCCAATAGAGCTTCGAAACAGAGAGATAAGGTGGACCTGTGGACCTGGGCCACGATGATCGAAGGATAGCCGCTATGCTTTTTCTTGTATCACGTTTCCTCCTCTTCTTTTACTTTCTTCTCCCACGCTCTTCTAGGCTGCTTGCGGCCATGCACCTTGGTGCATCTAGCAAGACTTTGTAATCAACTCCAGGCTTCTGCCTGTTTTGAAATATAAAGTTGGCCTCGAGCCATCTTTTCTTTTCAAAAAAAATTATTTCTCAATTAAAAAAATGATTTACAAGGTTCTATTGAAAAGTAGATCAGAAAAACAAGAGAAAATCAGAAAAACGAGAAACAATGTAGGTGGGATGAGAAGGAAGAAGTTGGACGAAAGAAAGTAATGTAGGACAAAACCTTAGGTATTTTTTAAGTCGGAGAGGTTTACATGCCTATAATATCTTTTGCAAAAAAAGTTTGATTTACATTATATTCCAAAAATTGCTTTTATTTTGACAAGATATTTAAATTGAGCGTAATTATCTGATACCACTAGGGCGCTGCACCAACCCCATCCACCCATGGCTCGGCCACCATTCGGGCTATACCCTAGGCATCATTAGGCACGTATGATTTCCTATCGTACAAGTACAAAAGGCAAAAACTGGACTCGCCGCTGCCACCGTCGTTGTGTTTGTTGTGTGTGTCGTGCGCTGGTGTTGGGCTTGTTGTGCTGTGTCCACAGCTGAACCTGGGTTTCGTCTGTGTGTGTTCGTCGGACCTGCCTGCGTTGGCTTTGTGTGTGTGTGTTTGTTGGGTTGGTACCTTGATAACTTTGTGCTCGGTGGTTGCTTTATTTATAAAGCGGGGCGAAAGCCTTTTTCGGTAACCCCATCCATCAGAAGGGTACTAGTCTCATGTTGTTATATGAGAGCATTACCAATGTACATATAGAGGCAATCCAGGTTGGTTTCATATAGCTTGCCTCTAACCTGAGTACATGCATGAGCAGGACCATGCATGCAGGAGCTCTGGTTAACGCATGTGATAAAATGACGAATTTTCAGTGATGGGCACCACCTAATAAGTTACCTAAAGTTAACTCTTTATGGTGAAACCAGCCCACACTATGGTTCAAATTATAAACGTGACACTAGTGTTCATTTTTTTTTTAATTTATTTTAGAATTTTCAACGATATTCATTCGGTGGGAGATGTTTTTGTCACTATGGGACGTATGCGATGACTTCAATCTCAAAATGTTTTGCCGGCTCAGTATCTCAAAAATGCTCATATGAGTAGGATATGTGTGCGAACGTTTATAGGGATGACTGTATGTGAACATATGCGGTTGTAATACTGTGCTACAAAAAAGTTACCTAACAGTGGGGTGCCCAAACCATGTGTAGATGACAGGCACGCAGGGCTACATAGTTGGCCTAATGACGGAGTACGATACTGGAAACAGGGGCCAAATCATTAACTCACAAGTCAGAACGTACAATCATGCATTGAGGACGTACAGACAAAATGATTAATCAAAATTTTCTAACTTTTAGCTGCTAACACCAGAGAAAAAACTTTAACACCAGACAAGTACAGATAAGATAAAAAATAGTACCATTGGATTTGTTATGAAAATGACTCTCTGATTCATATTGATTGTCGCAGATTTAGTACAACTTTAGGATCGGAGGGAGTACCATTGGATTTGTTATGAAAATGTATATTTATAATTGTGTAGAATGTCATACTCCCTTTGTTCTTAAATATAAGTCTTTTTAAATATTCCAATATGAACTATATACGAAACAAAATGAGTGAATTTATCCTCTAAACTATGTCTGTATACACCCGTATATAGCCCATATTAAAATCTTTAAAAAGACTTATATTTAGGGAACAGAGGCAGTGTATTTCATTTAAACTATAAAATGTTGTACATTTAGCAATTTGGAGGGGCGTTCTGCATGCGCTAAATTGCAGGTGGTGCGGTAGACATCCTATCCTGCAACAAGAGAGGGGTCAGGGTGAGGACAGAGGACAACTCAGCGTACAGCGCGGACTACATGATCGTGTCCACAGGCTTGGGTGTCCTGCAAAGCGATCTACAGTTCAAGCCTCAACAAGAGAGGTGGTCCCCTCTCAAAAAGAAAGAGATTTTACTATGGAACGTGGCAGGTGACAATAACAATGCACGACCGTACGGAAGGTTGCTTGGCGGCAATAACGATGGACACCGGGCTTAATCACGCAGAAGTACAGTCGCAAAAGGGAAAACTGAGCTATACCAATTAGGACGTACTCTTTTTCTTTTTTTTGCGATCAAGGACGTAGTCACTTGTTATTTCAAAAAGATAGGGACATTCCAACACGCACGCCATACACACATTTCCAAGCGGAGGAAATTATCCTGCTAAAAATTCCACTGCCTCCCAAGAAAAGAGTATCTCTAGTAAACAACGTCGCTGGTGTTATTTTCCAGTCGTTCGAGCAGGAGCACCCGGGAGCGGATGTGCTGCTGGTGACTGACCAGGAGTTGCGGTGGACCGAGCAGCAGCCGGACCAACACCACAATGGCGGAGGCCATGGGCATGTTCCCCGGCCAGGACGTCCCCCGCCGCCGCCGTCGATATCTACGCGCCACGGTGGTGCTGGCCGGCATCGACAACCTCTTGGAATGAGACCAGCTCCGGGTAATTTGGTTGAGACCAAGATCTCAACCACACCGACGATCGATGCAAGACAGCATGAGGCATACTCCTACTGCATCACGGAATTAATGGCCGGTCCTGGCGTGTCCCGCCTTGACTATCTCTGTTTTTTTTCGGAAGAGTGACCATCTCTGCTTGCAGATGCCGGTTGGCGGGCGGGCCTACTTCACCTGGGCGCTACAATGGCTACATTCATGCTGCTTATTTTGCCGGTATGAACTCCACTTATACTCTGATGAACAACGTCTTCAACAACGTGGAGTAGTGGAGTTCAAAGTCCGTCCCAAGTATGACGGCCAGCACATCGCAGAGGTACATATCCTCTTTGACTCACAGGATTTCAAAAGCATAGGAATAGGAAAAACCAAGGATTTGTCTGTTTAAATCTAACAAGAGTCTGTTTTGTTTGATTGCATCACACGATAAACATAGTATTAGAGGTATGGGCGTATGCTAAAAATCCTGAAGGAATGCAGTGCAAATGATTCTTTCCAAAAAGTTTGAGTGGATGCTAAAACAACTCTACTCAATAATTGTACATGAACTTTTCAGTACCACCTGGACATGAAGCGGTATGGCTTGGCTAGGGATGCAATAGTAATGGCAAGGTCAGAGCTTTGAAACAAGAAAGGCTTGTTTGTTTGTTTCAAATGCGGCATCTATCAAAGCAGTTATCGGCTTCATGCGGCTGGTCTTAGGATCCTGATGGATGGCAATTTCTTTGCGAATTTAGGTGGAAGAAACAAGGTTAACTCTAAAAGCCAGACATTATCCCAACCCGCTTCTCAGCTAAAGTAAGTTCGGAGAGGTCCTTTAGTCATAACACTGCAAACAACTTCGAGCTGTGAGGTCACAACAGATGCAAAATAGTTGTTTGTTTGCGTTTATTTTATTTTTCCATCCAAAGTTGCTCCTGAAGCCCAAACTAATAGAGCCGAACATGGCTTTTTTTTTTAGACAAACCAACAAAGCTTTATTCAGCCGTCACACAGTTTACAGGGACGAACAAAAGATCTCGAGGGTGACCCAACCAGACATGGCGGCCAACCCCAAGCGTTAACGCGTGCTTTGCTAGTCTGTGAGCCTCGACATTCGAGGTTCTAAATTCATGGCTAAATAAACAAGAAAGTAAAGAAGTAGATTGTGCTTTAATTTCCAGCACAATTGCCGCATAGGATGAAGCTGTTCCTCCTTTAATGGCTTCGACGGCCTGCTTGCAATCAGACGCCACATGAACTTGCTGAATGTACAGGTCATTCGCCAGTGCTAACGCCTCTCTGATCGCTAGAGTTTCCAGAACTTCGGGATCATCAATATTTCTGAAAATTACTGCAAAAGCTCCCTGATAGATTCCGTCAGAATTACGTGCAACAGCGCTCACCGCACCAAAACCTCCCGCTCTAGGAGTAGCTGCATCAACATTGATCTTCACATGTCCGGTCGTCGGTGGTATCCAGGAGGTGGGCCTCGCATGCTCACGCGTCGATCTCAGAATCGGCTTCTTCAACATTTGGAGTTCGGATAGATAAACTGTAATGAAGCTGTGAGTCGCAAAAGGTGTTTGGAAAATTCCCTCGTGGATTACCTTGCGCCGTGCATGCCAAATTGCCCACATAGTAGCAATAAGTTCCGTGAAATCTTCAGCTGGTAAAGAATCACTCATTGTGAAAAGCCAACCCTTTGCACTATCCTCTCTATTCGCGCACATGTGTTCAACCAGCTCCTCTTTGCTCAAGGCCCAAACACTTCTCGCCATGGTGCAATCAAGCAACGAGTGTCTCCAGCTATCTTCAACTCCGCACAGTGCACATACATGAGTTGTTCGACATGTTCCGATGGTATAGTACATCCCCCGTCGGCAACGAATGTTGAGCCAACCTCCATGTGAACACCTTGAGTTTTGAAGGGACTCGCATAGACCAGATGGAGGTCCATCCCTTCTTCTCGATGGCACTGTTGGAAACATCATGCCCTTCCTCCAGCCATGCTTCTCTGCTCACCTTGATACGTGAGATCATCCTGTAAGCGGAAGAAATAGAGAACCGGCCTCGAGGATCTTCTGACCATGGCCAAAAATCACCAATCTGTCTCGTGCATAGAGGGATCTTGAGGATTGTTTCAGCATCCAGGGGTACGAACACATCCCGCACTACATCCTCTCGCCATGATGCCGTAGTGGCGTTGATAAGTTCTGAAACATATTGCGGAGGGTTTGCAACCCTTGAAGAAATAGGCCTCATAAGCCCGTCCCTGGGCAGCCAGTTATGCTCCCAAATATGTGTTGTAGTTCCATCGCCTACCCTCCGAATAATTCCGTTCAGCATGATGTCTCGCCCATCCACGATGAAGTGCCAAATCTGCGAGGGTGATGATCCAAGTTCAGCCTCAATAATGCTAGTGTTCGGGAAGTAGATAGCTTTCAGCAAGCGCGCACTCAAGGACCCCGGATCTTGAAGTAGTCGCCATGCTTGACGAGATAGCAGAGCTAGGTTGAACAGTTCCATGTCCCGGAAACCAAGACCACCCAAATTTTTAGGATTAGTCATAACATCCCAAGATACCCAACACGGCTTTCTTTTTCCACGTTTGCTGCCCCACCAGAATTGACGAATGAGTGAAGTTATGCTCTCACAGAGACCCCTTAGCAATCGAAAGCAAGACATTGAAAACACAGGGATAGCTTGTGCTACTGATTTAATCAGAACCTCCTTCCCCGCAGCAGACAAGAGCTTCTCCATCCAACCCTTGATCCTTTCCCATACCCTATCACGAAGGTATTTGAATGTACCATTCTTTGACTGACCGACCTCCGTTGGTATCCCTAGATACCTTTCACTCAAGGACTCATTTTGCACATTAAGAACATCCTTTACCTCCTGTCTTTGAGGGACAGGGCACCCCTTGCTGAAAAAGATAGAGGATTTTTCATTATTTACCTTCTGTCCCGAGGCTCCACAATAAATATCCAGCAGGTTTGATACCCTAGTTGCACCCTCCACACTAGACTTAAAAAGCAGCAGGCTGTCATCTGCAAACAACAGGTGGTTAACAGCAGGAGTGTCGGTGCCACCTTGACACCACTGAGCACTGATGACTGAGAATTAGATTTTAAAAGGCACGAAAGGCCCTCCGCTGCTAGCAAGAATAGATAGGGGGAGATGGGATCTCCCTGTCGAATACCTCTTGTAGGTTTGAATTGTTCCAACTTCTCTCCATTGAATAAGACTGAAAAAGATACATACCTGACCATGGACATCACTACATCAACCCAGGCTGGAGAAAAACCGAGTTTCAACATGATCATCTGTAAATAATCCCACTCGAGCCTGTCGTAGGCCTTCATCATATCCAGCTTCAAAGCACAAAAACCAGAAGTTCTTGATCTATTCCTCTTCATGAAGTGCAGACATTCATAGGCACATATGATGTTGTCCGTGATAAGTCTCCCAGGTACAAAGGCCGATTGTTCTTCTGAGATGACTTCAGGCAGTATTTGTTTCAATCTGTTCGCTACCACCTTGGAAGCAATCTTATACAAAACATTGCAAAGACTGATAGGCCTAAACTGAGATAGTAATGTGGGGTTTGTTACCTTAGGGATCAAAACCAGTATCGTGTCATTGATATGTTCAGCACTCTCTTCTCCCCTGATTATGCGCAGTACAAACTTAGTAATTTCCTCGCCACATAGATCCCAGTGCCTCTGATAGAAATGAGCTGGGAACCCGTTAGGGCCCGGGGCCTTAGTTGGGAACATCTGGAATAATGCATGCTTAACTTCCTCATTTGTATAAGGGGCACATAACATATCGTTCATTGTCGGGGTTACTTTCTGGGGGACGTGCTGCAACACTTCCTCGACACCGTTAACACCCTCGGATGTGTACAGTGCCTCATAAAACTCACGAACCATGATGCGTAGCGCGGCTGGGTCTTCGGTGTGGACACCCAGCGAATTATACAATGCCTTGATCATGTTCTTCTTCCTCCTCATAGTAGCACGCATATGGAAAAACTTAGTGTTTCTGTCGCCCGCTGCAAGCCATTCCAGTCTGGACCTCTGTCGCCACATTATCTCCTCCCGATGGTACAGCTCCACCAGCTTTTCATTCATCTTGATCTCTATGTGCGTCGGTCCAGTTCGGGCTGGGTCGCTACGCAACCTCTCAAGCGAGGCCTTTAGCTCCTTTATCTCCTTCCGGACACTACCGAAAGTGTCTCTGCTCCAAACTGTTATTTGCTGAGATGTGGAAAGAAGCTTGTCTCTGAAATCTCCTACGCCATAGCCCGGAGACACATCGTTCCATCTTGACTCGATAGTACCTCTCCAGTCCTCATGTGACTCCCACATAACCTCATATTTGAAGTCCTTTACGTTTCCCATCTGTTGCGGAGCTTCTTCAAAGTTAAGAAGGATTGGGCCATGATCCGAGCTAGCTAACGTTAGATGTCTCAGGGTCGCTGTTGGGAACAAGTCCATCCAACCAGTGGACGCCAGAGCCCTGTCCAGTCGCACCCTGGCATAAGAACCCCCCGCCACCTTCTTCTCAAAAGTCCAAAATCTCCCCTGATACCCAATATCCAACAACATGCAAACATCCACAGCATCCCGGAAGGCTTGAATTTGTGCATTACTTCTATTAGCTACACCCTGGTGTTCTTCCTGACGTAGCACTTCGTTAAAATCTCCCACACAGACCCAAGGCAGATCATTTAAAGCTGCCAAGTTTTCCATTAGATCCCAGGTTTAGTGCCTCAGACTAGTTTGAGCCTCCCCATAAAAACATGATAGTCTCCATGGCTCCTGCCCCGCCTCCTGTATTTTTGCATCAATGTGATAAACAAAGTCGCCCAAAATCTCAACATCGATTGTATTATTCCAAAACATGCCAATACCACCGCTTCTACCCTGACTATTTATCGCATATGAGTTATCATACCCTAAAGTGCTAGCAAAAGCTTCTACTCGTACTTCGCTGATTTGTGTCTCGACAATACAGAGTACAGTAGGGGCAAACTTCAACGCGAAATCGCGAAGTTCGCGAACTGCCGCAGGTTTGCCCGCGCCACGGCAGTTCCAACAGAAGACACTCATTGGGCCGGGCGGCGCCCCACTTGGGAGCCCGCCAAACTGTTTTTCGGAGCAACTTCTTTTTCTTCTGCAGCATGTTTGTTCCTCTTTGGGTCCCTCTTCGGTGGAGGACTGAGTGGCGATGGGAGGTGAGGGACAATCGCCAAGTGGTTTGATCCGGCCTGCGCGCTGTTCTGGTCATTTAGTCCCCCTTTAACTATCTGTTGAGTCTGCAAAGAGTTTGAACTGGATGGGTTGGATCTCTTCCTATTTTGCTCAGTCATGTCCACATCAACCAACGGCGCTGATCCATCCCCATTGTCCTGACGAAAATCCTCTTGGGTTGCTCCTTCATCGCCTCTTGCTCGGCCACCAGCGCGGCCACCAGTACGGCCTCCCCGTCGGCCACCTCGACGTCCACTGCCCTCACCAGGTCCACGCCCAGCGCGCATGAACCATGTAGCACGCAGGTCCTTGAAAACCAACGCCGAGGGGGGGGTGTATTCCATTGCCATGCTCTTTGTAAAGGTGCCCCAACATGCCACACACGGCACACCAGTCAGGAAGCCGCTCGTACTTAACCCTGTAGATTTGCCTCTGCCCATCTCTGACCATTGATACTGCATTCTTCAAGGGTTTGGTTACATTGATGCGAACCCACACACGATAAAAGTTTCCAGCAAAATCATTGGAGCCCGTTTCAGCATACAGAACCTCTCCTACCTTCTTCGTCATAGCACCAACTAAGTGAGCATACAAGTCAGGCACATCATGGATTTGAATCCATATGTCAATAGTTTCCAACTTGATCGTTGATGGCTTAGTGACTCCATCATACGGCATTATGAGCACCGCATCTCCCCTGAAGTTCCACGGACCATCCTGCATGACTCTCTCCCAATCCCCAAGGCACGAAAACTTTACTGTATAGAGATTATCTTCCAGAGGTTTGAACTTCACCTCCTGTGCTGCATCCCATGCCGAGTGCATGTTTCTGAAAAACCATGTCTGACTATAGGTTTTACTCGTGTTAACCCTAGCCAAAGCCATCCACCGTACCGCCTCCCGCGGCGCCTCCTTCTCGTCGAAGACGACGTCATCGAGGTCCTCCTCACGCAGGCCAAGATCCTCCATCATCTTCTCCACCTCGCTAAGACCAGACGAGCTCGGGACTCCATCAGATGCCATATGTATCTCTAACCCGAGAGACGATCTCAAAACGGGTTTTGTGTGGAACCCCAGATCCGCCGCACCCCGCAGCCCCTTCCAGACAAACAGGCAGCGACCCCCGGCCGCCCCTATCTCTCTCGGGTAACAGCAGGGCGGAGATCGGCAGCAGGGAAACAGGGGAACTCAACGGCGGCGTTGTCGCCCCGAGAGGAGGAAGAAACCCTAACTTTAGAGCCGAACATGGCTGGATCATCCAGCAAACGCAATGCTGGCCACCCGGCCTCTTGTCATCGTGACCCCTGGCTAAATGACCCTCAAGGCCTGTTGGCCCGACATCGCCATCCCCAGCCGGATGGCCTTCTCCAACCACCTGACGCGCGTCACATAGAGCCGTGTGTTCGCGCAGGCCCGGCTCGTGCTAGCCAACCAGCCCGACGTGGGGCGAGCGACGCTGAGAGGCAGACCCGGCCTCCTCGTCGCGCGTGGGGTGGCACATGAGGGAAGACGCGGATGCGGCCGAAAATAAGACGATGACATGCGGTCCCGACCTCCATGTCATGCGTAGGGGGAGTTGGCGCGACCTAAAGCACCGCATGATGGTGGCCCTGGCCGCGCCCGTGGTCAACCCATCATGGACCCCCGAGGCAAGCCGACCGGGTGCATGCTATCCGAGAAGATCAGACGGCGCGGAGAGCCCTAGGGAGCCAACCACGGGAGGTCAGCACCAAATGGATGGTGCGGAGAGCCCCCTGGCCCACATAGGCTCCCAGGAGGCAGGTACCCCAAGATCCTTCACAGGAGTAATTGTGTTTCGCGCTAACAATATATGCATCCAAGATAGCCCTATTTGTCTTTTGTTGTATTGGGAGGTGCATGGAGGAGGTTTGACAAGTCATTTTGGCGTGAAGAAGACGAAGGAGATGCTCGTTGAACACTTCTTTTGGCCGAGGATGCGATGGGATGTTGAGAGGTTCATTGTTGGATGCACTACATCCTAAAAAGCTAAGTCGTGACTTAATCCTCATGTTTATATGTCTCTTCCTGTTCCTAGGGCACATTGGGAGGATATATCCATATACTTTGCGTTAGGATTACCTCAAACAAAGAAGGGAGTAATAGTATTTCCGTAGTCGTGGACACATTTTCCAAGATGGCAAGTTTTATACCTTGTCACAAGAGTGATGATGCTACACATGTTGCTGATTTATTCTTTTTGTGAAATTGTTCGTTTGCGTGGTATGTCAACTACATATGTTTCATATCGTGGTACCAAATTTTTAACCATTTTTGGAGATGTTTATGAGTTAAGTTGTACTTTGTTATATTTCGTGCACCCATTAATTTGTTAAGGAGAAGG
>NC_057814.1:487776115-487783417 GCF_018294505.1 Triticum aestivum | reverse complement strand
GAACTGATGTTAAAGATGCATGAGATGATGAAGAAAAACATAGAGTGGATGAATGCTAAGTACAAACTTGTGGGTGATAAGGATAGAAAGCATGTTGTGTTCAATTTATTTGGGTGCATTTACGTAAAGATAGAATATCTAAGTTGCGCAAGTGTAAACTAATGCCACTGGATGATGGTCCATTTAAGGTCTTAGAAAAAAGATAAATGATAATGCATACAAACTTGAGTTGCGGCATAAAAGAGTGCACGCAGGAGGGGGATAACAAAACATTCGATACGTAGGCCTATATAGATGATGTTCGTTATATAGAAGCTCTTAGATCAAGGCATACGAGTATAGCAAATTGAACAACAAAATACTAGATATACCACATATTTGCTTGATTGTTTTACAGTACAGCACACGACTCCGACAAGACCTCTATGGATCAAAATTAGCTTCCTTTCACTATATCACTTGTGTTATACATATACAGGTCAGCTGTGCATATACAACTCTACTTGACTTCCTATGAGGGTAAATGGGTAAGGCCGTATCAGAAATGTTTTTTTTTTAACGAACTGCTTCTGAAACAATCTATTCACATAGTTCACTTTCAGGCTCTGCTGTCTGTGTAAGAACAGCAAACTGTTGGCAGCAGCTAAAGCATGTCTCACCACAAGCAGATGGCAACAGATCATGCCGGTTCCCCTCTGCTTGGGCTCTTCAAACACATTTTGATGGAATGAGTAATCTACTGTCATACTGTACAGAGGTTAGCTTCCACCTACAAATTTTTCGCACACAGAAAAATCAGCGTCATTCTTTCCCGTGGCAAAACAAATAGCGCTGATTCATACAGAGCAATAAAAACAGTTTGCTTTCTGACAGTGCCACATAAAAAGTTATACCAGATTCATTGCATTTAGTTTCCACTTGGCGGTAATAATTCATTTGACACGGAAGCAATGAAATGCATCATACTCCCTCCGTCCGAAAAAACTTGTCCCTTAAATGAATGTATCTAGCACGAAGTTAGTGCTAAATACATCCATTTGAGAGACAAGCTTGGGACAAGCTTTTTCGGACGGAGGGAGTATAAACTTACTTTCCTGGCATTGGTTTGATGTGAACTCTGCTATATGTTAACATGACATTAGAAATCACAATAACGAACACTAAGGATCAATAGCTGCATTGAAAAGGGTACCGTTTCTTGACGTCAGATCCTTTTCGACTAAGGAAAAGAGCTCCTTCAATCTATTTGAGGTGTTGGACATGATATTTTTTGTGACCTTCTTTTGTTGCTTGGTGCTTTTTAACCAGGCAATCCCCAACAAAACCTGCACGTTGCAGGTGTTTGGTTTTGATGGTATGTTCGCCATATAATACTTTAGCTGGAGCTGCAAGTTAAGAACCATTGTGATCAACATTATTCTATGTACCAGTTCAGCAAAAAGATTGACAGAACAAGCATACAGTAATACCACTTCAATTCTTATGTTTTTTAGCTCAGAGCTAAGGTTACAACTATTCGGAATGGTCACAAACTCTTGATAATGGTTAGCATAGTACAGACCATTTAAGAATAAATGTGGGAAGGGGGAGTCTTACATTAAAGTAGTCCCCAAGTAGAACACCTTGGAGGGTCATCACCTCTTCAATGGCCCAGCCATCTTGGTTCACTAGGGTATACTTCTGCTGAGTGGTGCTTGCTTCTCCTCCATATCGAGACAATGCTTTGTCAAACTTGTAGCTGATTTGCCGCTTGTATATATTTCTGCCTACAAGTTCCCATTCTGTTGATGAGTAGTCCAGACAGCCAGTCTTTTGCATCACTTTGTGTTCCAACTGACCTCCTGAAAACATCTCCATCAAGGACTCAACCTGAAAATTTAGATATATGTAAGGAATCCCAAAACAAATTTTAGTGCGAAAACGAATTGTGACAAGCTCATGCGAAAATAAAAGTGGCACTCACGTCCACAGAAAGAACTGATGAGAATATTTCGGACATTTTGACATCCTCATGGGTAAATAAGGATCCGCATTCTTCCGCCTGGAGTTCTTTTGGTTCAGACTCCTCAATTACCTCTCCCTTCTGTTCTTGACCCGGTGATCGCATTTTCCAAATCCCCATGATTATTCTGTCAGATAAAGATTTCTTGGTGTGATACATTCATATGCAAACTAGCAGAATAGCTTAGTACATGATGGGATAGCAAGATCCGATCAACTATCTGCAGAACTATAATCAGTAGAAAATAGAAACCTATTGTTACTACATTTTCTTACTTGTATACCGTGAGGTTGTGCGTCTATAGAAGAACCTGAATACAGTGGGCCAGCCTTGGGCAGATTCCTTTTTTTCTTTTGGAAACAGTGGGCCAATTTTGACTTGCTTGGCTCAAGGGACTAGACTAGTCAAGATTAGTCAGCGACTAGTTAACGAGTCGCTCGGCTGTGCCAACCAATAGAGTCGAGGTGCCCAGTTAACACCCAGGTTACGACTGGTACACTTGTCAACGCGACTAATCGCTCGACGCTTAATATTGGGTTCAAATCTCCCAAAAGACTAAAATGTTAAAGTTGTCCTATCTTATAATGGGAATTATGCTGAATGTGTCCATTAGTTTTCGACCTTTAGTCACTGCAGGTCAAGCCGGCTTTGGGCTTGTAATCTGCAAACCAAAGCCACATCAGGCCAGCATACCATGAACATGTTATCCTTGAACTTCACAAAATAAGATCTAGAGTTATCTTATTTTATTTAGAAATTTTGATCTGAAGTTCTGAAGCATAAAATATATGCTTGGCCTAGATGTCTCACTGGACCTCAAAAACAAACAAATGAGAAAGGTACCTGTGAGCATCATTGAACGAAACAAAGGACTGAAAATGGAACTTGAGTCTTCCATGATGATCTGTTGCCTTGGCACCATGTTTTGCTTCTGACCCTCTATCCTTTCTAAGGATAACCATCAAGGATGGGCTGCCAATTGACAGTGTAGGAGGGATAACCTGGATATCATCAACGTCTTCCCACAGAAAGAAAAACTTGGTCTTATGACCAAATATATTAGAGTAGAATCCAATTATTCTTGGAGAGAAAAATACGCGTCCCTGTAAAAGAGTCAATTCTCTGTAAATATTGACAGAACAAAATGGAGAAAGTACAAAATATTGGCAAATGTCCAGTGAGTCACAAACGAATGCAAAACTATAGCGGTGATTCTCCTTGGTAGTATGGTACATACATGTATAGGTCTACTTGGTACAATTAAAATAATAGTAGCATCTTTGACACATAAGTAAACAATCAGAAAAGTAAATACCTGAAGTGGCATCTTCCGTTTTAGATGACAGGTGAAATCATCAATGAGGAACTCTTCAGGAGGGAGGTTAAAGAGCTTTCGGAATGCTAAATTTGTTTGTGCTGACCGCAAATTTATCTACACATTATGTCATATGTAATTTCAGAAATAGAAGAGATGATGAAAAACAAATCAGACAAAAAGTTAGGTCCTTACCTTCTTACCGACTTCATTCCCCATCTTTGCCAGATAATTCAGAACAACTTCAGTTCCTCTCGAGTTGTTCAAAAATATTCTCAAATGTAGCTTAGGGTTGCTTGCTGGATCACACTGCCCATCAAGAGGAACCCATATGTCCATTAAATCTGACAAATTGCTCTTCAGGAAGTTCACTTCGGCGTGACCAATGGGAGCTTCATCTAATTGATTCGAATCATGAATAGCTACATCCATCCTTGATGGTGGATCATCCATTGCATCAAATTCGAATATCTCTAGAAATTCAAGCATCAAATGGGTCAGCTACACTATGCATATGCGAAGGTCAGTACCGTCAGTTCATGCAATACTGTAGCACAAAGGATCAGCTGCTCTTCCCAGCTGAGAACAAAGCAACATGAAGGGGAAAGAAACTAACCGTTCCATTTTGGATCAGATGTGTGGAATTTAATTGAGCTTGTTTTCCTCTTCGTGTTGCAGGTAAAAACAGCATATAGGTCAAATGGTTGAGATGAACCAGCAGATAGTATACCAGTACCCTCAATAAGTGCAACAGTCAGTAACCAGCCATCTCCATGAGCCTTGACTCCATGATCACTACCTAATACAGGAAAAAGAGAAGACGAATATTGCTCAACTGTTACCGAAATTTAAAGCAAATCAAGTAGCACTACAATACCAGAACATATGTGTAGAGCGAAATGTCCATTGGTTGCAGTAGAAGACAATTCACCTCATCTCCTTTTAGAATAACACTTTCACTCTTAGAGCATATCTATATCTATACCATCTATTTCTATTCCATTATATAGTGTATGAATAGCTATGAATATCGTCCGCTGGATAAAGTCAATCTGACGTGAGAGAGATGGCAAATCCGAGCACTTGTGGCCGTCGGATTTCCTCTTTACTACACCGGATTCTGCCACGTATACTATCTAGAAGATTCTATGGTTGTACTTAAGCCCAATGGATATTATGCACAAATCACGAAACACACTTCTACTTTATTCTAGACTCTTCTATAATTAAACACTCCTAAGTTCTTCTTTTCTAACAGAACTGTCATTGATTTTTACTTTTGTGAAAAAAACGTTGTGTTCAAGGCTACGGCCGTATATCATAAACCACATTTATCTTTGTGATGCAGCATTAGGTATTCACGTTATTTTCTATTGAAAATTCAATACGAAGTAATTAAAAGAGACTGCCTAGAGAAAACGTGCTCGATATATTTTACCCGAGTTTTGTGTAGTATATACCATGCAGTTTTCAAGTATTTTGTAGCTATAATTTGATTAATTTTTTTATGGAATGGACTAAGAGAATTAAATATGCATCTTATACTTGATGCATGTGCCTCAAAATTTCATTTGACTATTACAGTTCAGTATGTCGATCTTTGGTCGTACTTTGATTATCTAAGCTCTCACGTGCAATGCACGTATTACTTACTAGATACTTCCTCCGTCCGGAATTACTTGTCGCTCAAACGGATGTATCTACGCTAGATACATCCGTTTGAGCGACAAGTAATTCCAGGCGCAAGGAGTACAACAGAAAGAGAACATAAAACTAATCAAGAATATACAGATTCATGTGCGACAGTTTTGGAGTAGATAATAACATAGTGACTGAGATATCTACCTCTTTGTCTCCATGCATTCAAGAAGCGCTTTATTACTTTCAGGATGGTCTGTCCCTGAAGGATCAAGACAGCACAAACCACAACCTCTCCAATTGAATCTGGAAGGTCAATGCCAAAATATTCAAGCCCATTCATCACTTTGGGCCTTGATAAATGAAGGTGAACTATAACATATATCCCTATGATAACAGAGAATATGAATGTGAAGTTCCCAAGGAAGCGGACAATCAACCTCCAGCTTGGTTCTTTATGTGCTTGTAGTGAGGCTAAAATCTTTGCTTTGTTTGAATTGGCATCATCAAGCTCAGCTACTTTAAACCTTTGGGACAGTACTTCAGAAAATTGTGCATAACCTTCCGACATGCCTTGTTTTGCACCACTCTCAATCATTCCTTTCATCATTGTGCTCTGAAGAAAGTTGATCCGCCAACTTACAGTAAGATGTGCTGTTTGCTCTTCAGATGATAGCTGGGGACCTGGCGTTATACAGTACAATATCTCTATCTTGAAACAACTGCCGTAAGGAACATCAGGTGTGCTAACAATAGACAAAACAGCGAAAGAATTCCCAGCTGCCTTTAAGTATTTCTGCTCTTCTGTGGCTTTGCAAGCTTTAACCAGCTTACTAGCGGCTTTTATGTAACTTAATGTTCTTCGCAAACAACCATCGTTGCTATCGATCTTCCATGGTTCAATCTGAAATCCACTTGTTCCTTGAAGCTCTGCTACTGCTGGCCAGAAATCTGAATTTGGAGTAAACAAGAGGGAATTCAGTCCAGCTGGTGCGATAACATAAGATTCGTCAACTAGAACGCCGTTAGACAATTTTGCTGGCATTTCACAGCCTTGATCTTTGGACTCCATGATTTTCAGTAGCTCATCAAGGTTTGACTCGGATGGCGTGCCATTCTCGGGACTTTCACGGTCTACAGAGCAAACTTTTGGCTCTTCGGACTGCTCCACCACCGACTCGGCGTCAGAGGCAACGATGGAAGGCAGATTAGTATCAGCAGGTTTCCCAAAGAAATAGCGAGAGAAGACCTCTACCACCGACGACGTATTCGCCATCGCATCATTACAAACAGCGGTTCCAGGTTCAGTGACTGCTTGGTCAATGCTGGTCCCGGGCGGTTGGTCCACAGCACCATCCCCCAATCGTTCCATACTTCCCTGCGATGATCGGTCCAAACTGGCAAGGGCTGACATGTCAATGTAGCTATTGCTGGTTGACAAAGCTCCATCTTTGTTCCCAATTGACCTGTCTGAACTGGATGCTGCGCCATCCGAAGTGGGTTGTGGTAGCTGGTGCAATTCTTCGGACACGTGCGCGCGTGTAGACAAGGATATGCGCAGGCAAATTTCCCCTGCACATGGAAGAAATTCAAATTAAATGGTGCCAAGATTACAACATATCTTAGAATATGATATCTAAGACATCTTATATACTTGTGCGTGCATGTCACAATTGCTTAGTGCTTACACAAATTCAAAACAAAACCATAGGAGAGGAGAGGGGGGAACGTGGAGGAGATGAATGCGGTGATGGGCAAGGCAATAATAATAGCATACCGCGTTCTTTCTTCTTGGACTTCTTGCTCTTGGGCTGGAGCTGGTACCAGGCGGTGCCGAGGGAGAGGTCCGGGGCCTCCATGACCATGGAGAGCGGCACCTTGACCTTGCCGAGGAGGTCGTTGGTGAAGTACTTGTCCTCGTTGAGCACGGAGACGGAGAGCTCCTCGGTGACGTCGCCGACGAGGAAGCTGAACTCCTCGTCCCAGGCGGGGGTGAGGCTCTTCTTGACGATGGCCGTCTTGGCGCGGCGCTTGCCGAGCTGCAGCTTGACGAAGGGGTCGCTGGAGCCGTTGAGGTGCACCGGCAGCAGGCCCCGCGCCTCGACGACGCGCACCAGCAGCTTCATCGGCGACCCGGCAATCTGCCGAGCGCTCCCCGCGCACTCCCCCTTCCCCACCGACGACGTTAGGCTCTTGAGCTTCGTCATGCGCGGATCGCGGCGGCAACCATCAAATCAAAATGCAAACAGACATGTACGATCGATCTTTCCAAATCTTTTGCGCTGACAATTCGCGGACGAATCGAGGGAGGGAGAGATCAGAGTTCTTGGGTCGCCATGTCTGTTTG
>NC_057814.1:487749767-487775748 GCF_018294505.1 Triticum aestivum | reverse complement strand
CCTTGCGCCGAAACGGGGGGGGGAGGGTGGGGGTGGGGGTGGTTTCCCCGCGTCCGCCCGGGTGCTCGCTAATTTTGGTTTTGGGCGCTCACGTGCGCTTCGAGATTGGTGCTGGCCGTTGGATCGGAGAGAACCCTGGGGAAGGAGCGGCGTTTCGGCCGAACACGTGGCTTCAAGGTTTCCTTTTTGTCCATTTCAAAAAAAAAAAAGGTTTCCTCTTTGTCCGTGTAAAAATAGAACATTTTGCCGATCAGTTTAGCGTGGGGGAAAAAGCAAAGGCTTGCCTCAAATAGAGGACAAGCAGCCTAATATATACTCCCTCCATTCCTAAATATATATGTGTACTTTTAGAGATTTCAAAACAAACTACATACAAATGTATACAATATATTTTAGTGGAGATTCACTCATTTTACTCTGTATGTGGTCCGCATTGAATTTTTTTTATATCAGTACAAACACAAGCACTCATATATATACGCACATACACTGACCCCATGACGCGCGCACACACACCCTACCCCTAAGAACGATATTGCCGAAAATCCTGAAATAAATCCAGAATAAATGCGGTTGAGAATACCACCATCCAACCAACTTTCTTCTAACCATCCAACCACAAGTTGGTTTTCCCCTAAAAAAACGATATTGCCGAAAATCCTGAAATAAATCCAGAATAAATGCGGTTGAGAATACCACCATCCAACCAACTTTCTTCTAACCATCCAACCACAAGTTGGTTTTCCCCTCAAAAAAAAACCACAAGTTGGTTCACATCCACATTGGAATATATTTAGGAGTACTCCGTATTCGTTAACCACGGCCATGTGCAATTCCACGTGAATCAGGTCGTTTTCAGCAGGAAACGGAATGCGTCCCCAATATAGCAAAGTACCACTGCACATTTCTTGATTCCCTCCCACAGGCAGAAGCACACGCTGCAAACGTTCCTTTCCGCACATTCATTTATTCCCAGCTAGAGTAACACGAGAGACAGGAAGAAATCGCGAATGTTTCCACATTTTTTTGATTCCACAATCAAGGCACAGTAACTTGAAGGAAACAATTTTGTAAATCTAAGAAACCAGTCGGTTTCAGACCTGTTTCAACTTTTCATTACATCAACTTGCGCGGCAAAGGCAGTCGTCCCACAACATATAAAAGGTAGAAACACATGATGTTCTATATCGTCGGGGTCGGTGTGACAAACTCCGCCATGGTACAAGAAAACAGACAGCGCGTCGCCTGATAGTCTCCTACTCTCATCTTAGTCCTTGCCAAAGTCGGCGCTGTAGTGTGCGCTGGACTCGAGCTTCTTGGCGTCATTCAACTTCCGAACTGCCTGCAACCATTTTGCCAGACATTGTAGTGAGTGCCGACTCAACTGTATTAGGATGAACAGGTAGAAAGAAAGCAAATGACACCCCACCTTCATGAAGTCTTCGTGGATGACGTAGTCACGCTCTGCTCGAATGGCGGCCATGCCAGCCTCAGTGCAGACATTGCGAAGATCAGCGCCATTGAAGCCCTGGAACCATACAGAGTTATTAAGGCTTCAGAAACACCAGCATGATGAGGTGGTGAATATAGGTTAACGAAGAGTAACTCACCTCGGCCAGCTTAACCACAGCCTCGTAATCAATTTCGCCATGCTTGGCGATACCAGCTGCATGGATTTTCAGGACCTCCGTCCTGGATTGCTCATTCGGCAGCGGAATCTCTATCTTCCGGTCTAGGCGTCCAGGACGAAGGAGCGCAGGGTCCAAGACATCAGGCCGGTTCGTCGCCATGATCATCTTCACCTGTATGTGGCACGCATGATTCACATAAGCACATATTCAGCAACTCACAACACATGTACACACCATAATAATAATTTAAGACAATCAATCAGGGACAACCAGCATATCTTCAACTTTCGAGTTCTTTTTTCTAATAAATATCTTTCTCAGGTTTCTACACAACAATTCCCTCCCCAAGATTAACACTGACCTAATCAACTACTCGATACAACCAACAACTTTATGATGTAGGAAAGGCGGGTAGTTAATAGGGCAACTAAAGATAGATTGACTGTAACTAGAATGCAGTGCGGTGCACATTAAGAATTCAGCATTCAATTGATCAGTATTCAGTAAGCATTGTATCACTGTCCAATACCTACTCTTATTCAATAAACATATGTTTCACCATAGCTGCCACAAAACAGAAAAAAAAAATGTGTACCTTTCCGAGCTCATCGAATCCATCCAACTGATTTAGGAGCTCCATCAATGTCCGTTGTATTTCACGATCTGCACTAGTGCCCTCACTGAATCTTCGGCCACCAATGGCATCAATCTCATCCATGAAAATAATACATGGCTAAACAAAAGGATCAGAAAAAAAAAATTGTTAATGAGCAATATTAGTACAAAATAGAAGAGAAACAAACATATAACTTAAAATGCATTCACAGATGTGCATAGTAGCAACTTAAAATGTGAAGATCTTCTCCATGGACTTTTCTGGCAGAGTAAACCTAGAGTTTGGGTGCTCTGTATTGCAGACTGCTAGCAACTTTTGCTCCCCTAATGATCTACAGCTAATTCGCGCAAAAACTTAAAATAACAAATGGAGCAGAATATATTTGGCCACGAGGGAACAAATGTAATAGCTTACATTATTATGATTTTAACAGCTTTCAAATAATAGACGGAATATTAAGGATTACTAGTAGATGTACAAAGAAACAGAACATAATGAGACTTACTTGATGCTCACGTGCATAGTTAAACATTTCTCTTATAAGACGTGCACTTTCACCAATATATTTGTCAATGATAGCACTTGAAACAATCTGCATTAGCAGAACACATTAGTTCAACATAGTACCATAATGATATATCCAGATAAAAGGTTGCTAATAAATAACAGCATTAAAGAAAAGAAAAGCAGACCTTTAAAAAGTTAGCATCGATGTTGCTAGCAATGGCTCTAGCAAGCAATGTCTTTCCCGTTCCAGGTGGGCCATAGAGCAGAACGCCCTTGAATGAGTAAAGTAGCAGTTAGTACATCTCAGGATGGTGATAATTGTATCATTATTTGTCTAAGCTAACTGCATAATATGGTATTTCACAGCACATCTTTTCTTCAAACTACCTTTGGTGGTTTAATCCCAACACGAAGAAACAATTCTGGATTCATAAGAGGTAACTCGATGGACTCCCGCAGCTCCCTTATTTGATCCGACAGTCCACCTACAGCTGAGTAACTGACATTGCCGGGGTCTTCGTGTAGCATGTTATAGACCACGGGATCAACCTAAGCAAAGGAAATTAGTACAATCTTAGTTTAACCCCTCACATTAGAAACAGAATTTCAAAACTGTGCTGAACTGAAACATAAACGAAAAATCAACAATCACATACCTCACGTGGTAGAGTGCGCATTATTGTTAATGTTGTCATGTCAAGGACAACTCGTGTTGCAGCTGTCAGCTTTTCTTTGTCAACTTTGCTTCTGCAGCCAACCACATAACGTGGGCCACTACTGGCTTTGACGATAACTACAACAAAAACAAGTTTCAGTTGCTTTGCTAAAACTAAGTACATTGTTGCTGAATTGAGAAGGAAAGGTTTACTGCCATGAGCAAACATATTACAACAACTTAGGGAGAAAAACAAGCAATGTAATGATGAAATTAATGGCCAAAAAGAGAATGGATATTATCATTGTTTGTACAGAGATAAATCTGTTCTAAAACCAACAAAAGTAAGTCTTTTCACTTACATCTTTCACTGTCCAATGGTCGAAGTACTTCACCAATGATTTGGCCCACACTCTGCAAGGACTTCAAATCATCTTCAGTTTTATCGTAATCTTTCTTCGCCTTCTTTAGGTTTTCCCTACCTGCATATAAATAAGTAGATTTATCAAACAAAAGCCATCTAATAAAACCATGAGTACTGCTGTCCATAGTTCAACATAATCTTCATTAAAAAGAAGTTGCATCAAACATTGAACCTGGGGACAACAGGACAAGAGAAACAAGATATTATGTATGTGCCAGATCGAGTACATAATTTGTATATCAAAATGTCAGGTCAGGTTATCAATCCCAGTCAGTCCAATTGACAAGGATTAAATCCAGGTTCTAGGTAAATTACACACATAGCATGAGCTATAGACGTTACTCGTTTTATTTATTTTTACTGTCGGTTGGAAACTGGCATCATCTCCAACACATGTGTTTAACCATCATTTTCACAAATTACATGTTTGCAAATATTAGTACAAATATAACAATACCAAAGCTATTAATCTATCACACCTTTAAGTTGTAAAGGCTCTGAGCCTCACCCAAACCATGTTGCATCAAAACCAAATCATATAAGGCAGACGCATACAAGACCAAGCATAACCACAAGAAAGAGTGAAAGGTCGTCCACTGATGGAACATAAACAAGGAAAGGACGAATCCATGGAAGCTCATGTTCATCACCATATCACCAGCAACACAATTCAAGGTGTGAAGGATATAAAGTAGAAAAATGAACAGGCACATAAACTTGGATACATGTAGCTTTTGGGCCTTTCCGCGTATGATACTTAATAGGGCTGGTCCCAAATATATATATCAAAAGAAACGAAACATGTGCACCAAATCTGAGCTCCTTGACACATTAACAGCACAGAGTTATAGGACCTTATGGAAAGAAGAGTGATCACCCAGCATCTCAATCACTCGAACTAATAACTACTGCAGTTGCCTTTGCCTCACCACGATGGAAAACACTATTATGAACTGCCAAACCAGATAATAATCAATTACATCACGACCACAAATAAAGCCAAATGACTAGCTAAATGTTACTATGATATTCATGTTTAGCACTCAACGCCAATTACCGAATTCACATCCTAAACAAAACGCAAATGGTGGACCAAACCTATCTAGGAACTGACCGCCCGTCTCACCCTAATCTACGTGTTGAATGCTCAACGAGAATAACACTTCATCCCAAATTCCTGTTGTTCGCATCTTGCAAAATAAACCAAATCTCACCTAAATCAAAGACGGCGCCCTAAGAACCTAAAAACCACATGTTCAGCAGGCCAACCGACCCACTAGCCTCCCTCGTCGAGAACCAACAGCCCAAGCCGTGCTCGAGACAAGCTGAGGCACGCAACTCCTGAACACAAATCGGCCAAACCAAAACCCTAGCCCACAACCCTCCTAATCGCCACGGAAAACCAGATCCCACCCCCCCACAATCGACCAGCACCCACGGATACCTCGGGGCGAGCCAACTAGTCTGAACCCCGTAGATCGAACAAGTAGGATCCACAGCGCATGAGATGGGGGGAGGGAGGGAGGAGGGTCGCCGTGTTACCTGTGCGGACCCTCGTCTCCAGCTCGCGGCAGTTCAGGAGCTTGTTGCGGTACTCCGTGATGACCGTGCGCCGGCGGGCGGCGGCGGCGTCGTCGGCCTCGGCCATATCCTCCTCGGCGGCGCGGCTCTGCTTTGCTTCCTTCCCAAGATGAGCGGAGCGGGGGAGGACCTGACGCTCTCCGTCCGCGGTGTCCTGGTTTTATTATGGTCGCTAACCGTAGTCCGGTGCGACCGTGCTTTCTGGTTTCTTTCTTCTCGGACGGGCAAAATACGAACCTAAACTGAACTGTATTTGGATTCTCTTCTTTCTTTTAGAAAAAATTCCAATTCTTTTTTTTTGCAGGATAGAAAAACTTTCAAGCTATATTCATCTTCAATCATGGCAGTACAAAGGACAACAGAGGTAATAAAAATTACATGTCCGTGGACCAGCTAGCGATAAGTACAAACACTGAAGCGAGCCGAAGGCACACCGCCATCATCGCCTCTTCCTCACCAGAGTCGGACAAACCTTGTAGTAGTAGACAGTCGGGAAGCCGTCGTGCTAAGGCCCCGTAGGAGCAGCGCACCAGAGTAACAACCATCGCTGATGAAAAAAGTCATGGATCAGAAGAATCGAACTTGTAAACACCCAAACGAAAACGAACCAAGATCGGATCCAAACAGATCCACCGAATACCAGCACAAACCGAATCCCGTGAGATCCGATGGAGAAAAACCTCCACATGCCCTTCATCGGGACGGGGATAGAATGTGGGAGGCATTATTCCTACTAAGGGACATCGTCGTTTCCACACAAGCTCACCCAAGACGATGAATCTAACAAGAACGAAACCGGGCTCCCACCCGCCGATGGGGGGCCGAGATCCTCTGCACCTCCATGGCCTAGAGGTCACTGGAGATGGGGTGGACCGGCGGCAACAGTGACGGTGACAGAAGAAGAAGAGCTTTTCTTGTGGAAGTGAAAAAAGATACGTATGTTGATATTCGTCTTTTTTTTCTTTTTTTAGGGACTCTATTTGGATTCGATAACGGACCAAAACTGACATATATTTACATAGGTAATTTTATATAATTTTAATTTAGAATATCGGTTTCTATGAAATCATGATTTCAAATACTTTGATGTGTCTTTTTTATAGTAATATATGTCTCGTTCATATTATAGAGATCATAGTACAAGCAACATAAACACGGACCTGACAAAATTGAAAATACTGTTGAACGCTAGCCTTTACACAAAGGAACATCAGCCTAGAAGGAAAACTACAATCAAGACCGAAGAATCCTCTGAGCTTGATACCAACGTGTGACACTTGTTTCTGGCACCACCACAATAGCCACTAGAGAAAAAAAAAGAATCGTCTCCTCATCAAGCTCGACGCGGCTCCATCGCTGATATGCAGCTTTGCGGACCTCCAAGGTGGCTCATCAAAGGTGAAACCATTACCTTTGAACGAATCAGACCTAGGGCAACACCTCAGACACTGCATCAAACTCCAAATCTAGCACCCCCACATAACCAGGACGTCGGAGGAGGAAACCACACCTGCCATCCACGAACCACGAACCCAGCATATGATCCACCATCTTTCAGATGTCGTCAATGCAGACCACAATATGCATCTGATTCCGGACTACCTCCAAAGCTCCACACCGGCGCAACGACGGAGCCCGAGGACACAAGCCCACCACAAGGATGTCACTGCCACACCATCCTTGCTTGAATTGATTGGTTTTCAAATCCATCCCAAATTTCCTCATTACGGAAGGATCTGCAGAATCTTTATTCAACGCCGCCATCACTGTCGTCGAAGCCAAGACGATGAACAGCCTAAAAACTAAGCTATTATGGCCTAAAACTATCAACAACATAAATTCGGCGACCCCCCTCACCACCGACGATCGAGATCGTCGGTGGAGGGAAGCCGCCGGAGGACATAGGCAGAGAAACTCTCCTGGTGAGAAGTGCTGGCGAGATCGCCTTTTTCCTTCGAGAAGAAGAAAGAAACTGACCCGTTTTAAAACAATACTTTGATGTGTTTGGCATCAAGAAATAAAACGGTTTAACATCAACAAATACAAATGTTCACCCTTGGTTAGTAAAACCAAATCATACACGGTACAATTGTTCCTCCCCCCCCAGGAGAGGCGACCTCTCCTTTCTCGGTACGTCATTGTTTCCCTTCACCTCCACTGGTTCTATTGGTGTGGAAGTGTGTAAAGTTCTCGGTCTACCGACTGAAGTTGTGCCTTTCCTTGATTTCAAACCCTTAGGTAGGTTTTCGTTGTTTGTCGCTTCACTCCTTCAGGCGACGAGTCGTTGGAGGTGGGGGTCTAGCGAATAAGGTTTCCCTGCATTTCCCCATCTCAACGTGTCGTCTACGACGACATTGATGGCTCGATGGCGTATTTTCCTATAGGTTATTCTATAAGCGGTAAGGTTATGGTCTACATGGTTTGTTGGCACGACGGTAGTAGTGGTTTCCATTTACTGTTTGGTCATCTAGCCTCGTGTCTGTCGCATTGTTGCGGCCTCCAATGCTGGTGTGGGGAGAAATAATGAAGGTTTAGCTCTTGGATTCGTGACTCGTCTAGCAGAAATGCTTTCTTCTCCATGACGTTGGTTCATGGGGACTATGGCCTTGATGACTTGGGGACGTAGGGTTTTACTTACTTGAGAGGGCCCGAACCTAGGTAAACAATGTGCCTCATATTACCATCGTGCCAAGGCTACCAAATCGGAACCCCCTACCCGAGATCCATCGAATTTAGCTCCGACAGTACGTGGGACCTCATCTCCGTCAAGGACGAGCACCAGTTCAGTGGTGCGGAGGTAGCTCGCATCCAAAACCGTACCATTCACTATTTTAAGACTTTCGTTGCAAATACTGTCTTTTGTAGGTAGCATCTTGGGAGGCATGTCTAGTTATGACATGTGTGGGCGGCTATTTATAGCCAGCGGCAACCCGACATGAATTGTCATAAATGCCCTTCTCTGATATGACCGTTATCAGGATAAGGATCCACTCGACAGCTGGCCCGCGGTGCAGCAACGATTAGAATTTGAACTCTCAAATCCTAACTCCTCGGCCTGACCAAATTCGTCAGCGACCAGATGAACTTTGTCACTATCGCTAGCAAATTCGTCAGCTGTTCCGGAGATTTCCAAAGGCTTCACTCGAAGTAGCTTGTGTATGTATAGGTTTAGCATCACTTTGGGAATGTGAACTGTGATTCACCTAGGCCCCCTTTAACAGTACGGTTTTTCCCATGACTCAAAGTAAGAAGAAAGAAACTACGAAAACAAAAGTCTTCAAGCTTCATAGTCTTCACATCAATTTCTTCAAAGGTCATACCAATTTCATCACCAAATTCTTCACTTGAAGAAATCCATTTTTAGGGGTCGTCTTCCATATGTTAAACCAAATCTTCATGGACTATATCTCCTGTGTCACTCACAAACACGTTAATCCCTCAACATATTTGTCTTCAATACTCCAAAACTACTAAGGGGTACTTGATGCACTTACAATAAGATAGCTAGCATGATATTTTGCATGGCTTGTCTGTTTTTTGATATTTTTGCTACGCTAGATCATTGCACATCCTGGTACACTGCCAGAGGCATTCATATTATCATATTGTTTCAGTTATTGAGTTGTAATATCGAGTTGTAAGTAAATAAAAGCATTCTAGAGTGTTGCCCTTACCTGTGAGGATATAAAAAAATGAAAAAAGGACAAAAAGAGCCCAAAAAAGAGAAAACAAAAAATGAGAGAAAAGAGAGAGAGGGCACACTACCATCCTTTTACCATACTTGTGCTTCAAAGTAGCACTATGATCTTCATATAGAGAGTCTCCATGATTTGTCACTTTCATATACTAGTGAGAACTTTTTATTATAGAACTTGGCTTGTATGTTCTGATGATGGGTGAAAGATCGTGGATGTCGCCTAGAGGGGGGTGAATAGGCGCTTTAAAAAAATTATGGTTTAGGCTTGAACAAATGTGGAATAAAACTAGTGTTTAATTTGTCAACCACAAAACCTAAAACAACTAGGATCACTGTGACACCCCAAAATTTTGACCTTGTTTTATTTATTAAAATTTTGCCAGGAAATAAAACTTTTCCATTTTGTCAAGATTTACCCTTTGTGATTTTTGGATTTTTGCCTCTAGTGGAAAAACCTTCAGAGAGTATTGTTGGACTTGAATACTCTCTATAATAAAACAATTCTTTATCAGTGGATTTATTTGCATAATTATTTTTCCATGAGCTTTATTCTTTTATAATGAACCCCCATTAATTTGGAGCCCCTTTTGCACTGCAACCATTTGATAAATTCTTTTAAAAATTTCACCAAAATTTGGGGATGTCATGTGAGGTTCCCACATCACTTTTATGCAAAAATATCTTTTGGTCATTGGAGATTTTGAGCTCTACATCAATTTTTCAAATCTGGTCCAGTGGGTGTATTTGCACTACAACCTATTTTAATATTGTTCTAAAAATTCTTTCAAGTGTTTGGGGATGTCAGTTGATGCTCATAACTCAGCCTCATGCAAAAACCCAGTGTTGTTCTTTGAAAAATTTGAGTGAATCATCTTCATTTCTATTCTGGTCCAGTTTGGTGATTTGTACTGCAACCCCATTTTATTTTGCTCTAGTACCTTTGAGCGTTTTCCTACCTATAGTCCTCCCTACCAAACCCTTAAATCCAGGAGATTGGACCCATTGGCATATTTTTGGTGCATGCAATGATAGCCTTTAGTTTCTGCCCAAAACTGGTTTTCTCAAAATCTTGCACTATCAACTTTCTGTTTTTGCCAAACCAACCTTACCACCTTCTTTAGCTCCTAAAGAGACTAGGATCTGGAGAGTTTGGTCACCCCAAGAATTGCCTAGATGCCCATGGCATTCTGTCGAACACCCTGTGTGCAGGGACAGTTTTGGCATGTCTCCTAACTTGCATTGTGGACTTGAGCCCCGGGCCCATCCAGCATGTCCACTAACCTCCCAGATGTCCTTAGCCCTGGCCTGCTAACTACCCGCATCACCCAAGCTCTCTAGAGCGCGCTGGCATTTCGTCGAACACCTGCTGTGCGTGCTCTGGGCGCGCCCAGAGCGCACGTTTTGCACGCGCGCGCACTGAGTCGCCACGCCGCACTGCCACCCTCGACGCATCCCGTCACTGGACCCAGCTCGCCTGCAGAGCCGCGCCACACACTCGCCCTCTCACCAGTACGCTCCAAGCCGCACTGGCGCCCTACAGCGCCGACGCCAGAGCTCCCTTGGCAGCACGCCGGCGTCGGCAGCAGGCTCTGCCGTGGACGGCGCCGCCCAAGCCACCCGCGCACGCCAGCTGCCCCAGGGAACAGCCCGTGCTTATCCTCATGCTCGTCGGCACGCGTTCGTCGCCGCCACGACGCCCTGCAGCTACAGCAACGGCGACCCGTCGTCGATCTTATCCACCGCCGCGGAGCCAGCCCCGTCGTGCTATAAAAGGAGGCCCCGTGCTCCTCCGAGCACTCAGGCAACCCCAGTCCACCCCCGTAGTGCTCCCGCAGCCAGCAATCGTCAGGGAAAGTCCTTTCTTCCTCGTCTCCGGCCAGCTCGGTCGCCGCCGCAATCCAGTGCCATTCGTCGCAACCGGAGCTTCCCCCGCCAAACCAACGCCACCAAGAGCTTCCCCGTAGTCATGCGGAGCTGTCAAGCGCCTCAGCTTCGACCAAGGACTACCGGAGCCCAAAACCCACTCTGTTCCCGAACCTCCGTCCGCCGCGGAGCTCGCCGCCGGTGACCTCCTCCGTCCCCGCCTGCCTAGCGCCCACCAGGAGGACCGCCCCGGCCTGGCGGATCCATCCCCGCCCTCGGGACCCCGTGGGGAGCTGCCGTTCGCCGACGGCGATCGCCGGAGCCCCACGCCGTTCGGGCAGAGAGAAGGGAGGGAGAGGGAGAACGGTCAAACCTGACCAGTGGGCCCCTTGGACCCACTGTCAGTGATCCGCGCGGCCGTTCTCTCTGTTTAAGTGAAAGCGCAAAGATCCGGAGTACGTCACCTCTGCTTTGAAAGCGTATTTTCCCCGAAGCGTTTTCCTTTTTCTGATTTTATTAAAACAGAACTTTGACTGATCTTTGACTGGCTATAACTTTTAAAATAAAACTCCAAATGAGTTGATTCTTTTTCTTACCTCTCTCAAATTTCATCTAGTTTATTTTAAGATTTATTTCAAAAATATTTGAGACAACTTTTTGTACCGTTTTTGAAATGTGTATTGTTTGTATATTTCTCAAAATAGGATTTTTGGAGAAAAAGGCAACCTTCAAAAGTGCACCCCCTCATGCATACACTTGAAGGCAAGCATTTCTGAACTCTGGCATAATATTTTTGTGTGGTGTTTTGATACGGTTTCGACACCACTTTGACGTGGAGTGTATGCTATTTTATGTGACGGTAAGATCATACGCATGAGTGCATAAATGGAGATTTCTTTGCTGTTATAAATGGATATGTTGATGATAGTGACCTTCCTCGTAAGCTTCTCGTGCATACCGGAAGGAAGTTGGGAAAGTCGCGGTCTTGGGTAGACGCGAGCTTGTCCCTAGTCCCTCGTTGAGATGAGTATGTCCGGTATGGCATGGTGGGGCTTGATGAGTGTTAAGCTTATCCGTTATTGGAAATATTTTTGTTATGCTAATCATGCAGGGAACACTTGAACCTCCTGAGTCGGCCTTAGATCGAGTCTTGTCCAGTAACCCCCATACTTGCCTGGTACTACCACTTGTCCCTGCCTTAGGTAGGGTACGGTTCAGTAAGTTGTCAACCCCTTTCTGGCACACACCGTACAGAGAGGCCGTGATGAGGGTCCCATGGCCATGGATTAAAGCCAGTCATCCGGTCCGGGGGCATGGGTGTTTCGGTTGTAGCCGGAGGGGTAGCTCCCCTAGTTTGCGCGCGGTATAAATTTTGTGATCCCATGCTACGTCGAGGTTGTAGCCTCCCCACTTAGAGTTTCGCTTGACAGGTGTCGTGGGTGATTCCAGACACCGGTAAGTTAAGCTGGTGTGTGCAGGTCAGGCGTGTTTTCAATTAAAAGACCGTAGACGGAATTAGTCCCGATGGACTAAAGAAATCCGTTACCCGTGGGTAAAGAGTACACCCTCTGCAGAGATTATACATCTATTTGAATAGCCGTGTCCATGGTTAAGGACTACAGTCTGGGATAGGTCAAGTGTCGGTCTTAGTGTCGGTCTTCGGAGGAAAAACGGCTACACCAGAACCTTGATTATGGACTGTGACATAGGTGGATTATGATCATTATTATTGTGGACTAACCAATTACCTTATTTGTATTTTCGAATATCCCTGGGATGGTTCTAACTCCTGGATACCCATTACAATTATTCTATATAAGCCCTTTATGTGGTGTCGCTCAGACGCCCGACTGTGGCATGCTTGTTATTTCTTTTATTTATAAGCCCTTTATGTGGTGTCGCTCAGACGCCCGACTGTGGCATGCTTGTTATTTCTTTTATTTATAAGCCCTTTATGTGGTGTCGCCCCGACGCCCGACTGCGGCATTATTATTCTTGCAGTTTCCTCTCGAGGAGTCATTCAGACCCTCGTTTGGCACCCAATATTCTATTTTTGGTTATTTTTAACCACATGTGTGCATCATGGTTTTTCGTATATTTCGTGACAGACGTTGTGATCACATAGTAATCCGGAGCATGTTTGATATATTATACCCGTGTTCCTGATGTTTGCGAGTACATTCAAACGTACTCACTGGCTTGTCCCTGGCTATTGTCTTGGCCAGATTTCTTGCGCGGAGAAGAGTGTTTCGATGACGGCCCCGGAACCTACGCAGTGTTGTCAGCAGCCTCGCGAAGATAGGAGTTATCCTGGTCAGCTGTTCTTGTGGGAAATGGAGTCCCATAGACGCAGATGAACCACAAACCGCTTCCGCCATCAAACCATTAGAAACCAAGTGTTGTACTCATAGGCCACAATGGTCTTGTACTACATATTTTGTTCTTGCTTGGATTTTCTTGTATCAAGTTGGTGCCTCATCAGCTAACAGTAATCCTGGGGCTGGTGAGCATACGGGCCATTTTCTGGAGAATTAATATCCCGAAAATCCGGTCCTGACAGACTTGGTATCAGAGCCAGGCTGACCGTTGGCTAATCCTATCTTAGCCAGGTCAATAAACTTAGGATAACCAAACCACCAGACCTTAGCCTAACCCCGGTCAAGCTTCCCGCGTAAGATAGCTCCACAGTGACCCGACGCCTTTCGGCGGACGGTGCCCAACCTATCAGCCTAGCCCGTCGATCACGCGCCAGTGACCGACGCCCAACCCGTCTCCATCGCAAGCGTGCGGAGGAAGACTCCGTCCCCTTTCCCTATAAAAAGGGCACGCTAGCCTCAGCACAGCACAACCTCTTTTCCCCAAACCAAGCCACGATGCCTGGCCCCATTGTTCACAACGAGACCACCGCAACCAATCTCGGAGGTTTTGTGACCGTGCTCGCAAACCTCACCCGCCGTGCTTATGCGTTAGAAGAGCCTCCTGAATATGTTGTGTACCAGGGACCCATGTACGGTGAGAGCCGTCAGTACTGGGCCACTGTGCACATCTACGGTAGGGGTCTGTCGCCAGAACGCCCCTACAGGTTCACTGGAAGGACAACTTCCTTTGAGCCACAAGCCATCCAGCTGGCAGCTCGAGAAGCTATAGTTCAACTCCGGCACTTGTCGCCCAGAGTTAACTGTCGCTCGTTCTACTACTACCCCAGTCGTGACGGGTATGGTAGGCCTCCCCAGGTTGCCAACGGAGATCACGAGACGGATCCCGCACTATTGCATCTGGTGCGCTATGTAAGCGCACTAGAGCAACTGTTCGACCAGGTCACCCTTGATCTGATCGCAGCTCGTGGAGAACTGGTTCGCCGAGCCCCGGCGAGAAGAGAAGCAGAGCCCGACGCCGACAACCCAGTCGTGCTGTTCGGACACCCGATCGATCCCTTGAGGTCTGCCCCAGCCATCAACCAGAGTACTTTGGTGTCCGCAGAAGCGCTTCGTCGCCTTTTGGGAACCCATTCCAACGGGATTGTGGCCAACAACCCCCGCGATGGTCATCACCACTACCCTGACTCTGCAGCCCCTCAGCCTCAGCTGGCTAATCCTGACGGAGAAACCCGTGGAGAAGCCTCGGCATCCGCCAGGCCAGCCCACTTAGACATTAACGAGGTAGACTAAGTCGCTCGAGTTGTATCGAGCCTTAGTTTTTCCTACGCTTTGTAATGGTGTGATCTTATATCGCTTTTATTACATGCTGTCTGCTTGAGCGCCCTTATTTTGGAGTAGTAGCTATGCATGTGTACGTTGGCGTACAGTTGCATTTTTTTCAGGCGCAGCTACCAAGACCAACCCCGACGGCACCCACAGTAATGCGTCACATTTATGTGATATGTATATCTGTGGCTTTGACCCGAGAACAGGATCGACAACCAGTTACCCTTCACCCCGGTGGATAACCCAGCCCCAATACTATATAAAGGCCACCTAGTGACCTTGCCAAGTACTCCTCACCTTGTGCACTACCCTCACAACCTTCCCTTGCCATGCCGACCCCCAGTATTTATCTGAGAACCCCAGACGCAACCCCGGGTAGTTTCGTTAAATTATTGTGGGACTTCACCTGCAGTACTATGAGTGCCACCCATCCACCCCAGTACGAGTTGCTCAAATCGAGGATCACCCCATCCACCTCGAAATATTGGGCAGTGGTGCATATCCCTCCTGCATACCCAAACCAAGACCCAACGGAAGTCTCCTTCATGGGGAAATCCCTGCCGACTCCGCATATGGCCATAGAAGCTGCTGCATACCAGGCGTTCACCCGTCTTCGATTCGTGGTACCCTATGCCAGCGAGCGAGGATACTATTATTTTCCGAGTCGTGAGCACCCGGAGAAGTTGCATCTTTTCCCGGTGGACGAATTGAGAGAGATCCAGTACTGGCCAACCTTGCCCAGTACGTTATTGCCCAGGAGCGTTTAACTCAGCGAGTAATGGGTTATCTCCAGAGCCTCGCTGATTTAAATCCTCGGATCGCTATTGGCAGACCTCTGAGGCCTGACCAGGAAGGGTGCATCCATCGACTAGTCAACCCGCTTCCCCCGATAGAAGAGGAGTGTGCCCCAGTACCAGAGGCGTTTTCTCAGGACCCTGTCTTTTTGCCGTTTTCCTTGTAAACGTCTCTGCTGTATTTGTCATCCCAGTATTAATTTTCGTAGTGTAATTTTTTGTGTGCGACGGATCCGATTTTCTTTAGTTCCTATTATGTGAGCAGTTTTACTGCTGTTAGTTTTGTTTTAATTATTTTTTTCTCTCGCATCATGTTTTTGAGGAGATTTCTTTCCCCAAGTCACTGCTGCGTATATATTTTCACGACATAGATTTTTATTCGCGCAGCATCGTAACAGCAGACTCACGGCAACAACCACTCGACCTCGAGCACTATTACAAATCCTTGAGCACATTGTTGCGCCTAGCTAACCACACTCGAGGACACCACAGTCTCAGTGAGAGAGATTCGTGAGTGATCATTCAGGCACGAGTTGCCCCAGCACACCGACGGCAGTTAGCGCTCGGTGCCGCGCTTAATCCCCGTGATCGCCGCCACCGCGAAGAGCTAACACTCGAGCGGCAGCATCACGACGATCATCCAGGATCATCGTGCACAGGAGCACGGAGAACCCCAGCAGCACCGCCAAACCTCCACACACACCAGGACCACATACCAGTCCGGCATCGCCTCCGCCATTAGAGCCTCGTCTCGGGCTCCTGCTAACAGCAATGAAGGAGAAGGAAGGAGGAGTAGGAACGAGGCCAGGTGTGAGGAAGGAGAGAGGAGCCCCACGATCGTTTTATAGCTCGAGATCGGTGTACGGTGGGCGAGGTCCACCAGCGCCACTCGTCGCTCGACCGCCGGTGTTCGGAGGCGAGTCCGCAAGCAGTGCCGACAGCGCACTGGCCCGCGAGGTGAGTGCACGCTGCCCCGGCAGCTAGCACGCCGCGCACTACCACGGTACGGCCTCGATGCCCTACGAGCTAGGCATCGCCGGTGGAGGAACCGCGGGAGAGCGCGCGAGAGAGAAGAGAGGGCCAGAGGTAGAAGAAGAGGCCGACAGTGGGCCCTGGGTCCACCTGTCAGCCAGAGGGAGCACTGTGCTCTCGGGTGCGACCAGCGTATTTTAGTAATTTAGAATTTATTCTAAATTACTGTATCCGCGTGGAAATATCTCGTTTCTTCCCAACCATAGATATTTTCCCACGCTACACCAGTGTATCACACTGTGGTTTTACACCACTTATTGCCCTCTCACTATAGCCGCTTTGTTTTTGTGTAGTTGAATGATTTCTTTTGATAAAAACAGTTTTTGTTCAAAACAACTTTTAACAAATCTCGAGGACGAGATTTTTTTAAGGGGGGTAGTGTTGTGACACCCCAAAATTTTGACCTTGTTTTATTTATTAAAATTTTGCCAGGAAATAAAACTTTTCCATTTTGTCAAGATTTACCCTTTGTGATTTTTGGATTTTTGCCTCTAGTGGAAAAACCTTCAGAGAGTATTGTTGGACTCGAATACTCTCTATAATAAAACAATTCTTTATCAGTGGATTTATTTGCATAATTATTTTTCCATGAGCTTTATTCTTTTATAATGAACCCCCATTAATTTGGAGCCCCTTTTGCACTGCAACCATTTGATAAATGCTTTTAAATTTTTCACCAAAATTTGGGGATGTCATGTGAGGTTCCCACATCACTTTTATGCAAAAATATCTTTTGGTCATTGGATATTTTGAGCTCTACATCAATTTTTCAAATCTGGTCCAGTGGGTGTTTTTGCACTACAACCTATTTTAATATTGTTCTAAAAATTCTTTCAAGTGTTTGGGGATGTCAGTTGATGCTCATAACTCAGCCTCATGCAAAAACCCAGTGTTGTTCTTTGAAAAATTTGAGTGAATCATCTTCATTTCTATTCTGGTCCAGTTTGGTGATTTGTACTGCAACCCCATTTTATTTTGCTCTAGTACCTTTGAGCTTTTTCCTACCTATAGTCCTCCCTACCAAACCCTTAAATCCAGGAGATTGGACCCATTGGCATATTTTTGGTGCATGCAATGATAGCCTTTAGTTTCTGCCCAAAACTGGTTTTCTCAAAATCTTGCACTATCAACTTTCTGTTTTTGCTAAACCAACCTTACCACCTTCTTTAGCTCCTAAAGAGACTAGGGTCTGGAGAGTTTGGTCACCCCAAGAATTGCCTAGATGCCCATGGCATTCTGTCGAACACCCTGTGTGCAGGGACAGTTTTGGCATGTCTCCTAACTTGCAATGTGGACTTGAGCCCCTGACCCATCCAGCATGTCCACTAACCTCCCAGATGTCCTTAGCCCTGGCCTGCTAACTACCCGCATCACCCAAGCTCTCTAGAGCGCACTGGCATTTCGTCGAACACCTGCTGTGCGTGCTCTGGGCGCGCCCAGAGCGCACGTTTTGCACGCGCGCGCACTGAGTCGCCGTGCCGCACTGCCACCCTCGACGCGTCCCGTCACTGGACCCAGCTCGCCTGCAGAGCCGCGCCACACACTCGCCCTCTCACCAGTACGCTCCAAGCCGCACTGGCGCCCTACAGCGCCGCCGCCAGAGCTCCCTTGGCAGCACGCCGGCATCGGCAGCGGGCTCTGCCGTGGACGGCGCCACCCAAGCCACCCGCGCACGCCAGCTGCCCCAGGGAACAGCCCGTGCTTATCCTCATGCTCGTCGGCACGCGTTCGTCGCCGCCACGACGCCCTGCAGCTACAGCAACGGCGACCCGTCGTCGATCTTATCCACCGCCGCGGAGCCAGCCCCGTCGTGCTATAAAAGGAGGCCCCGTGCTCCTCCGAGCACTCAGGCAACCCCAGTCCACCCCCGTAGTGCTCCCGCAGCCAGCAATCGTCAGGGAAAGTCCTTTCTTCCTCGTCTCTGGCCAGCTCGGTCGCCGCCGCAATCCAGTGCCATTCGTCGCAACCGGAGCTTCCCCCACCAAACCAACGCCACCAAGAGCTTCCCCGTAGTCATGCGGAGCTGCCAAGCGCCTCAGCTTCGACCAAGGACCACCGGAGCCCAAAACCCACTCTGTTCCCGAACCTCCGTCCGCCGCGGAGCTCGCCGCCGGTGACCTCCTCCGTCCCCGCCTGCCTAGCGCCCACCGGGAGGACCGCCCCGGCCTGGCGGATCCATCCCCGCCCTCGGGACCCCGTGGGGAGCTGCCGTTCGCCGACGGCGATCGCCGGAGCCCCACGCCGTTCGGGCAGAGAGAAGGGAGGGAGAGGGAGAACGGTCAAACCTGACCAGTGGGCCCCTTGGACCCACTGTCAGTGACCCGCGCGGCCGTTCTCTCTGTTTAAGTGAAAGCGCAAAGATCCGGAGTACGTCACCTCTGCTTTGAAAGCGTATTTTCCCCGAAGCGTTTTCCTTTTTCTGATTTTATTAAAACAGAACTTTGACTGATCTTTGACTGGCTATAACTTTTAAAATAAAACTCCAAATGAGTTGATTCTTTTTCCTACCTCTCTCAAATTTCATCTAGTTTATTTTAAGATTTATTTCAAAAATATTTGAGACAACTTTTTGTACCGTTTTTGAAATGTGTATTGTTTGTATATTTCTCAAAATAGGATTTTTGGAGAAAAAGGCAACCTTCAAAAGTGCACCCCCTCATGCATACACTTGAAGGCAAGCATTTCTGAACTCTGGCATAATATTTTTGTGTGGTGTTTTGATACGGTTTCGACACCACTTTGACGTGGAGTGTATGCTATTTTATGTGACGGTAAGATCATACGCATGAGTGCATAAATGGAGATTTCTTTGCTGTTATAAATGGATATGTTGATGATAGTGACCTTCCTCGTAAGCTTCTCGTGCATACCGGAAGGAAGTCGGGAAAGTCGCGGTCTTGGGTAGACGCGAGCTTGTCCCTAGTCCCTCGTTGAGACGAGTATGTCCGATATGGCATGGTGGGGCTTGATGAGTGTTAAGCTTATCCGTTATTGGAAATATTTTTGTTATGCTAATCATGCAGGGAACACTTGAACCTCCTGAGTCGGCCTTAGATCGAGTCTTGTCCAGTAACCCCCATACTTGCCTGGTACTACCACTTGTCCCTGCCTTAGGTAGGGTACGGTTCAGTAAGTTGTCAACCCCTTTCTAGCACACACCGTACAGAGAGGCCGTGATGAGGGTCCCATGGCCATGGATTAAAGCCAGTCATCTGGTCCGGGGGCATGGGTGTTTCGGTTGTAGCCGGAGGGGTAGCTCCCCTAGTTTGCGCGCGGTATAAATTTTGTGATCCCATGCTACGTCGAGGTTGTAGCCTCCCCACTTAGAGTTTCGCTTGACAGGTGTCGTGGGTGATTCCAGACACCGGTAAGTTAAGCTGGTGTGTGCAGGTCAGGCGTGTTTTCAATTAAAAGACCGTAGACGGAATTAGTCCCGATGGACTAAAGAAATCCGTTACCCGTGGGTAAAGAGTACACCCTCTGCAGAGATTATACATCTATTCGAATAGCCGTGTCCATGGTTAAGGACTACAGTCTGGGATAGGTCAAGTGTCGGTCTTAGTGTCGGTCTTCGGAGGAAAAACGGCTACACCAGAACCTTGATTATGGACTGTGACATAGGTGGATTATGATCATTATTATTGTGGACTAACCAATTACCTTATTTGTATTTTCGAATATCCCTGGGATGGTTCTAACTCCTGGATACCCATTACAATTATTCTATATAAGCCCTTTATGTGGTGTCGCTCAGACGCCCGACTGTGGCATGCTTGTTATTTCTTTTATTTATAAGCCCTTTATGTGGTGTCGCTCAGACGCCCGACTGTGGCATGCTTGTTATTTCTTTTATTTATAAGCCCTTTATGTGGTGTCGCCCCGACGCCCGACTGCGGCATTATTATTCTTGCAGTTTCCTCTCGAGGAGTCATTCAGACCCTCGTTTGGCACCCAGTATTCTATTTTTGGTTATTTTTAACCACATGTGTGCATCATGGTTTTTCGTATATTTCATGACAGACGTTGTGATCACATAGTAATCCGGAGCATGTTTGATATATTATACCCGTGTTCCTGATGTTTGCGAGTACATTCAAACGTACTCACTGGCTTGTCCCTGGCTATTGTCTTGGCCAGATTTCTTGCGCGGAGAAGAGTGTTTCGACGACGGCCCCGGAACCTACGCAGTGTTGTCAGTAGCCTCGCGAAGATAGGAGTTATCCTGGTCAGCTGTTCTTGTGGGAAATGGAGTCCCATAGACGCAGATGAACCACAAACCGCTTCCGCCATCAAACCATTAGAAACCAAGTGTTGTACTCATAGGCCACAATGGTCTTGTACTACATATTTTGTTCTTGCTTGGATTTTCTTGTATCAAGTTGGTGCCTCATCAGCTAACAGTAATCCTGGGGCTGGTGAGCATACGGGCCATTTTCTGGAGAATTAATATCCCGAAAATCCGGTCCTGACAATCACCTATGTGCACCAGCAACTTATGCTAAGCAAGATAAACAACTAGGTGATAACAAGATATATAACATGAGACGCTATGGCTATCACAAAGTAAAGTGCATAAGTAAAGGGCTCAGATAAGAGATAACCGAGGCACACGGAGACGACGATGTATCCCAAAGTTCACACCCTTGCGGATGCTAATCTCCGTTTGGAGCGGTGTGGAGGCACAATGATTCCCAAGAAGCCACTATGGCCACCATAATCTCCTCACACCCTCGCACAATGCAAGATGCCGTGATTCCACTAAGGGACCCTTGAGGGCGGTCACCGAACTCGTGCAAATGGCAACCTTTGGGGGCTGTCACCGAACCCGTACACTTTGGCAACACTTGGGGGCGGTCACTGGAACCCGTACAAATTGCTCGGGGCAATCTCCACAACCTAATTGGATACCCTGACGCATGCCCGGAGCTTTACACTACAATGATTGAGCTCCGAGACACCACCAACCGTCTATAGGGCGCCCAAGCACCCAAGAGGAACAAGCTCTAGGGTACCAAGCACCCAAGAGTAATAAGCTTCTCAAACTTCACTTCCACGTATCACCGTGGAGAACTCAAACCTATGCACCAAATGCAATGGCAAGGGCACACGGAGTGCCCAAGTCCCTCACTCTCAAATCCCACCAAAGCAACGAAAGCTATGGAGGAATGTGAGAGGAAGAACAAGAAGGAGAACACAAAGAACTCCAAGATCAAGATCCAAGGGGTTCCCCTCACATAGAGGAGAAAGTGATTGGTGGAAACGTAGATCTAGATCTCCTTGATACGTCTCCAACGTATCTATAATTATTTTTACATGCTATTATATTATCTGTTTTGGATGTTTTATATGCATTTATTGTTGGGGAACGTAGTAATTTCAAAAAAAATCCTACGCACACGCAAGATCATGGTGATGCATAGCAACGAGAGGGGAGAGTGTCTTCCACGTACTCTCGTAGACCATAAGAGGAAGCGTTATGAGAACGCGGTTGATGTAGTCATACGTCTTCACGATCCGACCGATCCAAGTACCGAACGCACGGCACCTCCGAGTTCAGCACACGTTCAGCTCGATGACGTCCCACGAACTCCGATCCAGCAGAGCTTTGCGGGAGAGTTCCGTCAGCACGACGGCGTGATGACAGTGATGATGTTGCTACCGACGCAGGGCTTCGCCTAAGCACCGCTACGATATGATCGAGGTGGATTATGGTGGAGGGGGCACCGCACACGGCTTGGAATAATCAACTTGTGTGTCTTTGGGTGCCCCCCGCCCCCATATATAAAGGAGCAAGGGGGAGGCCGGCCGACCCTTGGGGTGCGCCAAGGAAGGGGGGAGTCCTCCTCCTAATAGGAGTAGGACTCCCCTTTCCTAGTCCAACTAGGAAGAGGGAAGTGGGAAGGAAAGAGAGGGAGAGGGAGAGGGAAAGAGGGGCCGCGCCCCCCTCCCTTAGTCCAATTCAGACTCCTCATGGGAGGGGGTGTGCCACCTCCTGGGCTGCTTCCCTCTCTCTCCCCTCAGGCCCACTAAGGCCCAATACTTCCCCGGGGGGTTCCGGTAACCCCTCCGACACTCCGGTTTTCTCCGAAACCACCCGGAACACTTCCAGTTTCCGAATATAGCCGTCCAATATATCAATCTTTACGTCTCGACCATTTCGAGACTCCTCGTGTAACGCCCACGATGCGGCTATATCTCCCACGTGTCGAGGCACGACTTAGAGGCATAACCGCATTGTGGTTTTGTCGCAAGAAGGGTCATCTTCACACAATCCTATGTAATGAACAAGAATGCGATAACGAGAGTTGGCTTACAATCGCCACTTCACACAATACATAAATATTTCATACATCATCCAAAATCCACACATAGACCGACTACGGTCAAATCCAAATGAAAATAAGATAACCCCAAATGCTAGATCCCCGATCGTCCCAACTGGGCTCCACTACTGATCATCAGGAAAAGAAACATAGTAACGACCACGTTCCTCATCGAACTCCCACTTGAGCTCGGTTGCATCATCTGCACTGGCATCGTCGGCACCTGCAACTGTTTTGGTAGAATCTGTGAGTCACGAGGACTCGGCAATCTCACACCCGCGAGATCAAGACTATTTAAGCTTATAGGAAAGGATGGTGTAATGAGGTGGAGCTGCAGCAGGCACTAAGCATATATGGTGCCCAACATACGCAAAAGAGAGCGAGAAGAGAAGCAACGCAATGGTCGCGAAGCTAGAAATGATCAAGAAGTGATCCTGAAACTACTTACGTTCATGCATAACTCAAACCGTGTTCACTTCCCGGACTCCGCCGAGAAGAGACCATCACGGCTACACACACACGGTTGATGTATTTTAATTGGGTCAAGTGACAAGTTCTCTACAACCGGACATTAACAAATTCCCATCTGCCTCATAACCGCGGGCACGGCTTTCGAAAGATAATACCCTGCAGGGGTGTCCCAACTTAGCCCATTATAAGCTCTCACGGTCAACGAAGGATAAACCTTCTCCCAGGAAGACCCGATCAGCCTCGGAATCCCGGTTTACAAGACATTTCGACAATGGTAAAACAAGACCAGCAAAGCCGCCCGATGCGCCGACAAATTCCGATAGGAGCTGCACATATCTCGTTCTCAGGGCACACCGGATAAGTCAAGCTACGAGTAAAACTAGGCCTCGAGTTTCCCCGAGGTGGCCCCGCAGGCTGCTCGGTTCGGACCAACACTCGAAGGAGCACTGGCCCGGGGGGGGGGGTGTTAAAATAAAGATGACCCTCGGGCTCGCGAAAACCCAAGGGAAAAGGCTTAGGTGGCAAAAGGTAAAACCAAGGTTGGGCCTTGCTGGAGGAGTTTTATTCAAGGCGAACTGTCAAGGGGGTCCCATAAATCACCCAACCGCATAAGGAACGCAAACTCAAGGAACATAATACCGGTATGACGGAAACTAGGGCGGCAAGAGTGGAATAAAACACTAGATATAAGGCCGAGCCTTCCACCCTTTACCAAATATATAGATGCATTAATTAAATAAGAGATATTTATCCTTGTTCCAACATGGAACCAACTTCAACTTCACCTGCAACTAGCAACGCTATAAGAAGGGCTGAGCAAAAGCGGTAACTTAGCCAAACAACGGTTTGCTAGGAAAGGATGGTTAGAGGCTTGACATGGCAAATATGGGAGGCATGATATAGCAAGTGGTAGGTAGCGCAGCGTGGCAATAGAACGAACAACTAGCAAAGTAAAGATAGAAGTGATTTCGAGGGTATGGTCATCTTGCCTGCAAGGTTCTCAGAGTTGTCGAAAGCTTGATCCTCGTAAGCGTACTCAACAGGTTCCTCGTTCACGAACTCGTCTCCCGGCTCTACCCACAGCAAGAATACAATCAAAGGAACCACAATCAATCACGGTAAATGCACAAGCAACATGATGCAAAACATGCATGATATGCGAGATATGATATGCGATGCATATGCATGCTCCGGAAGAAAAATGATGAACAAGGCAGTAACTTGGCAAACCAAGCATGCCACTGGAAAGATAAGATGATTTCGGTCGAAATCAATATAAATATCACCGGAAACGGATGCACGGTTTGGAAATGGCAAGCAAAACAAGAATGACACGATTATGCGATTAACAGCATGATAGCACTTAAAATACACCAAGTAACTATGCTACAACACTCTAACATAGCAACAAAACATATGGCAGTAATTTACAGGAGATTCTTGACAAAAGATGAACATTGAGCTACGGCTAGATCACAACATAACAGGTTCAAACAAGCATGGCAAAAGTGCAAAAGATATCAGGTTCACAGACTTGGTGAAATTACTGGACATGGCTGAAACAGCATCAGGTAGCACTGTTCAGAGCAAGAAAAACACATGCTACAGGAACCTAACATAGCAAAACAAGGCATGTGATGAATCTACTAAATGCATAGAACAAAAATCCCTTACTGACTATAAGCCAAAAAGGACCCGAAGATATGATGGAAACCATGTAAACATAGCAAGTTTCGTTAACAGGTTCCAGACTTAGCAGAAAACAGATCATGGCAGAAACAGTATTATGAAGGCATCTTTGTGAGCTTGAATCACTCACCAAAAAGCAATTCATGACAAAACAAGCATACCTACAGCCAGATGGCAGGTTTATGAAGCTATCCATGGCAAGAGCAAATATATAGCATGTATGAAACAACTACAACAACCTTGGCAAAATTGAATAACACGTAAACAATCTGCCAGAAATATTTTATGGCACAAGTAGAGCAAGATTAAGACATGCTATGGCACTCCATAATTGCAAACAGGGGCATGGATGGATAGAGCACAACTATATCTACAAAACATCCTTAGTGAACATCACCAAAAGGAGCATGGATATCTCTGTAGCCACATGGATACATAGCAACAAAATAACAGCAGTCACAGACTTAGCAAAATTACTAAGTCCCTGAAATCAGAAACATCACGAAGCCTAGTTTGCATGCTTGTGCTAGTCACCACAGAGATCAAAAAAATACATGGCATACACCTCTGTAAAGATGGCATGGCATATATCAAAACACATGTAGATCTCATGCCCATAAGATGCACACATCAAATGCAACAAAAATAACAAATCCTCAAGTTCTGATAAGTAACAGCAGTTAACAACAAATAGCACTCTTGCATCAGAGATTTGGGCATCAAGATGGACTCAAATGAACATGGCATAATGGAACAAAAAGAATATATCGCGAGACGAACATCTCGATATATTACACGCACGAAACTGAGCTACATGCAGAGAGTTATGATGCGATGAACAGGAGCATATAATGTAAAAAAATATGGGACTTAGAAGAATTCAGAGGGATCTCGGGGAGAAAGTCAACCGTCGGGTTCCAGATCGGATCGGCGCAGGCTCGAGCTCGGGCTCGCCGGAGTGAGCTCGAGAGAGGGAGGAGGGAGACGCGAAGAC